>NC_141148.1:91765903-92069599 GCF_053477565.2 Lygodium microphyllum | reverse complement strand
GATGGTATGATCATTTATAAACCCAAAAAGATTGTTGGCAAGTGGGAGAAGGTTCTAAGGAACCAAATTCTTGTGGAGTATCTCATTAAGTGAAAGGGTTTGCCTATGGAAGAGTCTTCTTAGCACCATGCTTCATAGTTAGAACAATTTCCATGGATTCTTGAAGAGGATACTTCACTCATTGAGTCACAAACAACTTGTTGTTGTAAATTTCCATGAAGAAATTAATTGCTTTATCTTCATCAAAATTGGATTTTGATGGCATGATTGGATACTACATATTATCCTCTTCATTTCTATAGCTTGCACATGGATTTTGATGGCATGATTGGATACTACATATTATCCTCTTCATTTCTATAGTTTGCACATGGAAATCAGACACTCCTACTTTAAGTTATGGCCAAAATTGTACTACATCCTATTTTGGACAGCCTAAAACAGTTTCTTCAACATATATACTTCTCCTTTATTGACTTATGTGATCTTCTTCAACTTGGAGTTTCATTTTAGCACGGACCTATATATTTCAAGCTATCCTTGTAATATACCTTAGCCAATATTTAGCCTTAGGTCTAGAGTTAGATATAAAATACTAAGTTGTAACTTGCCAATGATCTTTTTCCAATTCTAAACATTTCTTATTTGAGGTTTTCACCTTTCACCATCCATTGAGGGTGCATACTCTTTGGCCACCATGGCATTGTAGTGGACACCATGACCCTCCATAGCATGAGGAGGAGATCATGTTATAGCCTCTCATTGATGATTCTCAACTAGTGTATCAATTAGTAATATGATTCATGCAGCTACCTTGGCTATGGCTTTCTTGGCATTATGTGTATTTCTTGTATTTTTAGTATTTTACTTTGTTGAGGGAATTAACTTCTTTACATGTTTAGCTATAATGAAATTATATTTTCATTTTTTTTCTTGATTGGGGATATCATTCAGATTATTTTCTATATGTTTTGTGTCTATGTGATATATGTATGCTATCTTTTTCATCAATGTGTAGGCTATATTGGAGATCTTGCTAATGATGGTTTAAGTTGAAGATGTTTCTCAAAAGAGAGATGCATGCAAAAAATAGAAACTTTAATATCATTTACCAATTTGTGTAGATATATTTGCTTAATACTTTAATGGTTCATGGAGTTTAGTATTTTCCTTCCATTTATGTATGCATACCCAAATTATTTTGAAGTTATGGTGGGGTTATGATGTTTGATTTTTTGCTATTGGAGTGAAATTTATTGAAATAATAACTAGCTATAAGAGTTCTTTATTCTACCTCTTTCCAAGGTCGTGAGGATGCTCTTGTACTAAGTGTGGGGATATGTTGACTACTAAATTGATTGGATTTTTAGCTATTTTTAATGATTCATTTAGATATGAATTGCTTTTTAGATATATGATTTATGTGCTTTATGTGTTTTTGAGTGCTTAGGATGAGTTTAGTTCATAAAATTTATTTGTAGCTCATTGAGGACTTGATTTGGTTTACTATGTTCTGATGTTTGGTTCTAATATGTTTTTTTTGTCTCTATTGAGCTCTATCTTCCTTTTGTTTGATCTTTATTGTTGTGAATGAATGTTTTTGAATATTATTGAAGATCTTTTGGATGTATTTTGATTGGTTGGTGTGGGTTTTTAAAAAATTTTGTGGATTTCATTGTGTTATTTTGACTTTTGATAGCTTATGTGAGATTATGTATTGCTTTTGTACGCTTGTGTATGTGACTATATTATTCTATTTGATGGGTTATTAGCTTAGGAATTCTTTTATACTTTTGAAAGGGGAGAATAAAAGCTCTTATTAGCTAGTTTAAGTGAAGGAAGTAACAATTGAAGATTGAAGCTTAAGACTTGGAGTGACAGTGTAGTAGCTCACTTGTGAAGAGTTAATGTAGTGCCTCTGATATATATAGCATGACCTTTGAAGGGTGGATCCATGACCAAGAGAGAATGATTGGTTATTATTCCATTGTATCTTTTTGTGAGAGTATGAGAGAGAGATCCTCAAAGGAATATGGTTATTTTTTATGCTAAGACATTGTGTATGTGTGAGATATTGTGAGATTATGAGAGTAGAAGACTATGAATCTTTGAATACTATGTAATCACTTTCCATTCATACAATCTTATGGATTACTTATTCTTCTTTGTGGATTGTGAAAATGAAGAGTACTATTGGTTTTTTTGAATGTATTACCATAGGAGATATATTCTATGATGGTGTGTGAAGTTTTGTTCTTATTTTCCTTGTTTGATTCTATAAGAAGATGAAGAAGCTACTCATTGATGCTATAAGATAGCTTTTGCTGTAGTTCTTTTCCCATTTCCTTGATGTTCTCTCTAGAGCCCTAGACATGTCAAGTATGATGAATATCAAGTATAGTCCACTTGAGTTGTTATATCATACCTTCTAAATTACACAACAACATGGCCTAAGAGAGGTATTAGGAAACTAAGGTTGGCATAAGGTGTATAAGAATGTTTTTTTAAATATATGGATCCAAGGTGCAATATGAGTAAATCATATCTAAATCTAAGACTTACTCTAAGAATATAGACATGTGTTTATCTTAGGACAAGTGTGGTTCTACTCTAAGTACCTGAGGAAGTACAGCCTTGGGATTTCTGCGAGTCCTAAAGGCTTGTAAGTATATGGGGACCAAGGATTGTGATTTCCTAAAGACATAGCTTGTATGGATATCCTAGAGTATTACTAAACAATGTGTTTGACTAACCCAAATGGTTATGTTGATGGGGCATAAGCATTAGGGCTAGCTTTGAGACCAAATAGGTTTTATATGGATTTAGATTAGTTCTTAATAACATCCTAACTAGATAAAAATACAAAAGAAAGAATACCTTATTAATTTCTTATTTTTCTCTAATTTTAGCGTTGAATGGATAGTCAATAACGATGACAACTCTCTCTTTCCTCTCTTTTCCATTTACTTTTTTGTTTAATGATCTTGCTTCCAAAGATTGTGACTAAGACTTCAAAAATAATATCCATTTGTATTGCTAAGGCTTTTAAAAGTCTTAGTCTTTTTATTATTTGTATATTCTATTTAAAGAATCTTGATGTGTCAATTGGATTGGAAGAAGCAAGAAAGTTGACAAGGTAATTGGGATGTTAAGATTGTAGTGTTTTTAGAAACTATTTTCATTGCCATATCCCTTTCTCTTTTTTTTCTTTTTTACTATTTCTCTTGCTCTTCTTATGTATTTTATGCTCTATAACAAGAGGGGGAAGGGCAAGAAGCGAGCATTTCTAGGAAACCTCTATTTCTTGTTACACATATTTCACTTATTCCTCCTATTCTCTTGCGCACATATCAAGCACCACTACCACTCCTACTGCCACCACCACTTTTGCCACCACCATCACCACCCCTACTGCCACCACCACCTTTGCCACCACCATCAGCACCACTACCACTACCACTACCACTACCACTACCACTACCACTACCACTACCACTACCACTACCACTACCACTACCACTACCACTACCACTACCACTACCATCACCACTACCACCACCACCTCTACCGCCACCTCTACTGCCACTGTCATCACCACCTCCACCACTACCGTCCCCTCCCATGCTTCTCTCCCTATGTTAATTAAGCTCTCTCTCTCTCTCTCTCTCTCTCTCTCTCTCTCTCTCTCTCTCTCTCTCTCTCTCTCTCTCTCTCTCTCTCTCTCTCTCTCTCTCGCTTGCTCTCTCTCTCTCCTTGTGTCCCTCACAAACACATATACACCCACTCTCTCTCTATCCCTCTTCCTTTTCCTCCTCCTCCTCTCTCTCTCTCTCCTTTCCCCCTCCCCTCTCTTTCTCAAATATAGTAACTAAATAAAGCAACTAATGAATATTAGATCAAAGAGCACTAGACCAAATAAGCAACTCCTCTCTTTCTCCCCCTCTTACACACACACACACACACACACACACTCTCTCTCTCTCTCTCTCTCTCTCTCTCTCTCTCTCTCTCTCTCTCTCTCTCTCTCTCTCTCTCTCTCTCTCTTTGTGTGCAAGGGTCATCCATCTGTTTTTCACAACCCTCTTGTTATTATTACAAGGGTCAAGGGTTTTCATGAGATAAATTATCTTAAACACTTTTAGCTATTAATATCAAGATGAAAAGAATATCACATTGTTATTCCACATGCATATATACATTCATGTACCTCTCACTTTTATGTGCATGATTAGATATTATATCCTGATATATCACTTCCATTGTGCACCCATAAGTAAAACTACATTGCACATGTTTTTGCTACTTTCAATCGAGCATTATTGTGTGGACTTACCCCTACAAGAGGATAAGGTATCAAATAGTTTGTTACATTCACTATAGTAACATGCGATATCTATTGTTTTTCACTTTGTCTGAATAGTTAATATCGAGACAACAATATTGCCTCATTGTCACTCAATCCACTGTGCACAGTACATTCACATCCATGCACACCCTTCCCAAGATATTTTATTGCACATTCCTTTCTCTTTCTCCTTCACTTGCACATTCCTTTCTCTTTCTCCTCTTCCCTCTTGTCCTCATTTTATTGCGCTTGTAAAAAAAAAGGATCTAATAATTCTAAAAGTACATATTCATCATGCACATCAAATATCAATCGAGTTCAATTGCTGGGGGGGGGATGGAATTGGTGATCCCTAACAAAGTCTAGGACTAAACTACGGAAGCATGGTAGCTCGGTCAAGTAGGGGAAGCATGTGCTCTAGAAGGATAGTGTCCATGGGATTTCCCTCAAATGGGGGTGGGCATATAAAGGTGTTGGGTTGGGTTTATCTGCATCTTCTCCATGCTATCATCCACCAATAGTGTTGTTGTTGGGTTGAAGTGCGCGACTAATCAATGTCGTCAAAACATTTCAGGAAAATGGGCTTTGTGTAACTCCTTCCAATAGAAGTTGTTGTGGGAGTTTCTCTGCACTTTCCTTGTCCATATTGGAATACAAAGGTTGGTGCTTACTTTGACAACTTCACATATTCACTTCTAACCAATTGGAGTAGCTCACTTAAGTTGTCTTCCTTCATGGAGCTCTAGATGACAATGTGAAAAAATGTAGATATTTTCTTCAAAAACCTGGTGATCCCTGACCGCAAAATCACCCAATACCTGTCCACTTCTAGGGGCTTCATTGGTAAAATGATCCCTTTTTCTTTGGCCACTTATGTAAAAGCACTCCATTCATATTGAACATGGTTAATTTTTGGGTTGTGGGAGGTAGTTGCACATGCATAGGTGGAAGGGTGAGCACCCATGTATTGGTATGACGAAAAAGAACACTACATTACAATCAGATATTGTACATGTTTATGTAAATATGTTACCTTTGCTCTTAGATATCTTCCATCTTTGGCGAAGTGATACAGACATGCAATCAGTCTATTGGAATTTAGTACTACCGATGCAAAGTCACCACATCCCACACTGCAATCTCAAATGGCATCCCCTTCTTTGTGTACGTTTGCAAGAACAAGGTCCAAAAAGCCCTATCACGTTGCATGCCACCTACAGTATTTGGTAGTCATATAACGGATTAGGAATCCACTAAATATTTACAAAATATATCTACAATTGTTTAACAACATTAAATCTCATATTGACCTCTAATTGGAGATCCTAATGTATCTTTCACCCACTCATTCGTAATAATGTCGTCTTTTCTGAACTTCGGAGGGATGATTCCATTGTAAGCGATATGTGAACGAATGTACGCTAGAATATATAGCACATGTACTTGTATTTAAAGATTGAAATACTAATTTTAGTAATTATACTCACTAAATGGAGCCAACAAGTGTGATACATAAAGAGTATCCAGCATGAGCATATCATGACTTTAAAACTCTCACCTCTCTATCTCCAATGGCACATACATGCGTCTCGCAAAATGAACAGCATGTGCCATGTGTAAGGCCCAACACTTCTGCCCTGGCTCCATCCATTGGTGTCCATCCTCCACAACGTGCTCGACAATCTCTACCATAGAGTGTGTTGTGGCAAGGAAAAGTAACATCCGTGCATCCTTGAGAACATGATCAATCAGATACATGGCATCAACTGACTCTGCCTCAATATGGAAGTTCCATGATGGAATTCCATCCCCCAATCCATGCATGGCACTATCTTCAGGGAGACGGACCACCATGATATCGCATGCTGTGTTTGTGGTTTCTTCGTCAACCTTGACCATCTTGTTTTGGTTGACCTCCTCCAATGCCTCTACCAATCGAGAGAATGCCTTACTTAGCTTATCATTTTGCAATGCATGTCCGATCTCGAATGTGCCATAGAGAACAGTACGCCATTCCACCTTCACCATCATAGCGGCATGGGAGACAATGACTTGCAAGGGGTCTTCCATGGGGCTTTCTATGTTGTGGACCTCTACACATTGACTCCTTGATTAGTAACATATTCTTCTTACTCAATGTTAACGATAGATAATATTCTTCTTACATGTTTGTTTACATACATGTGTGGTTGGAATGTCTTGCACCATTGTAGCTTTGTGGGAGATGATATCTTGCAAGTAGACTTCTATATGACTTTTAGTATGGCCCTTTGCATGATAAATTCATAAGTAGCAACATAATTTTTTGTTCAAAATGTTATTATAGATAGTATTATTGAGACACATTAGTTCACCAATGTCTGTGGGACTGGCACATCCTCCAATATTATAGGTTGAAAATAAAAAATTGTACCCCCCTCTGCAAAAGTACAGAAGACCATTCTTATTGGCATTGTATTGTGGGGGAAAAACACCACGAGTTGCACTTGTTTATCGGTAGCTGCCACGTCCCCTAGCATGGCTAGTCTGTGTTCTTGCATTCTTTCCTTCCCTACATAAGGACACACATCACTATTAACATCATATAATGATAGAATATTTTAAAGCTCTGACATCATCCAATCATGACATGTGTGGAATTCAAGAGCATCGTTACTTTACTTCTTTGCGCACACGCCACGTCTGATGTGGCCTCAAATCCAAGACACTCAGTTCTTCCACCCTCTGCATGTTCAAAAATATTGTTGATGTTACTTTGGTGATGAACAAGAATTACGTGCCTTCACATCATGAGTTTTGTACAAAAGCAAGCTTACCATCTTGGTGCTCTATAATACGTGTGTCAATTCCATGTGATGTCTCATTGCTTCTCGTCATTATCGTGCTTCTCTCTATAGTGATGTGTAAGGTAACACTCTCCACCGCAAGATTTGAAAGAACTTGTTGTATCCTTCTATCCATGCCAATGTTGCGGACCCCCTCAGTGATGCCTTCCATTGTGGTCTGCTCTTTGTCAGTGGTATCAACGAAGGGGCCTACATGGTTTGGTGGTTATGATTCATATTCAAGGAAATATTTTCACTGAAGGAACACAAGAGATGTCTTGGCTATAGTACTTCAAAACATCAAACCTTTTAGGTGTGGAGAAACCAAATTAATTGGTGATGAGGTCCGTGGCCTCTCTTCAATGATATTGGAAGTGCATTTGCTCTTATGCTTTACTTTTACAGTAATCGCACTACTAGTATCAGTTTCTTGTGAAACCATCATAGTCTCTTCATTAGGAGACAACAAAGTGTATTCCTAAGAATGCAACTCATTTCACTTACCATGCCTTGCCTCTAGATCCTTGTGTCTCTTGTGTTTGTTTTTTCCTTGAGTATTTTTTGTACAAACTTTTCTCATTGAAGGGTTATTCACCTTCTTGATAGTTGAGGAAAATAGGGTATCTTTGATATACCTCCTCATCCCACTCTTGCTCTATCTGGTAATCCTCATACATGCACTAATCCTCCTACACGTTTGCCCAGTCCTCACACTCTCTTGGCAAAATTTGTATAGCCATCCTCTCCATCTGTTCGTACATAAACCTAACTTGCAAAGTCAAGATTACAAATCTTGAATGGATTGGCAAGATAGCACTGCAGACATGTTACTAAAGAAGGATATTCTGAACTACGTGTACAGAAGCCTCCATGCTACCAACTTCATTGACTTCTGTGACTCTATATCTTTGTCTGGCTTGAAATCATGGAAGACACTGCGAAACATTTGCTCTCTATGTTTTCTCTTTATCTCCTAAGTGTATTGGAAGGACAAATCATGTTCCACTCAAATGTTAAAATTGTTCTCCCAACTCAAAAGAAATCTATTTCCGTCGTCTTGCAACATGGTTGAAAAGGTCTCTTGTCTTACCCAACTTCGAAATGGTGCATTTCCATCTTCTTGAATCAAAGATATGTCATTTAATACCAATTTGTCAAACTTATGATGGACATAATTTAGATGAACAAGAATAACCTACGTTCAGGCATGCCCATCAACCATTCAAATTTTCCTGTCAGAGTTCTCCATGGCTTTCAATATCCTTACATGCAATCTGCCTCGTTTAGATTTGAGGATGCCAATGTGTATACTCTCTCCTTGTTCAATATACCCCTCGTCTTGGAGCCCCACTCCAAGCATGAGATAGTTCTGCATTGACAAAAACATTGTTACTTTGGACCAATGTAGTATGAGTACATATAGATGGTAGGTACAAAGAGGTAGCAACTTAGTGATACCACTTCTCTCCAAGGCTCGAGTCTGCAACTCTTAGCAAACGTGAAGTTTTCTTGACGAGCTTTTCATTGACACTATAGTATGCCTTGCCCCACTTAGTTCTAAACTTAGAGTCAAAGAGCTGTGTCTATTTTTGTTTGATCAATCGCACTGCCATATCATACTTGTCCTGCACTTGGTAATTAGGGACAACATCATTGCATTAGGAAAAAATGCATCAAGAAAAACATTGTTAAGATAGCTTGAAAAACTACCTACCTTCCACATAACGTGGGCTAGTGCAATCAATGGTGCCTTGTACCATGCAGGAATGGGTGTCGGCTTTCCATGCACTTACACTCATGCCTTTGCCTTATCATTTAGGTTGTCAAAAATAGTTGTGGGGTCAGCCTGCCCTAGAATCCTTACTTCACAAACAAGGTTTGGATATGAGGTATGGACAACCCCCTTTTGTGCCAACCTCTATACATTCTATATTAGGATCTCATGAATGTGGTCCATTGCATACCTGTTTGTATGAGAAATAGCTAACAAAATCTCCCCCTCTGCCACACTTGTCACTTTCACAATGTGACAATCAACGTGCACATGTTGCCTTACATTATCTAGAAAGACTGTTCCAAAAAGTCAATTATGTTAAGGACGATATAAGAAACAAACACATTGCAAAATGTTAAGGTCCTACAGTTTAGGGCCACTCACATGTGCGTATCTCATTCATCCATGCTGTGAGCCGATGGTTACCATCGCAAACATAAAACATGCAATTTGACAAAAAGGCCCAATCAGTGCCACTAATTTCTGCCTCAAAGTCCTCATGCTTCTTTAGCCAATGGGGGTCCCACTCAGTTTTAATCATATCATCAAATTATCCTTGCACTGGTGTCTTGGAGTCTCTAATGACAATATGAATATACCCATCCCTCTAACATACCCATTGCTAAAAAAGGTTTCCGAGAGTTGCTTGTACCTCAGTGTGACTTGTCTAATTATAGGCATGGAAACCAAATGACATAATGGGATGGATGGCAAAGGGGTGGATGTTCGCATCTGAATGAGATGATGAAGTAATTAATATCCAATCAATATAAAGAAATAAAAACCATAATCTAATCATGTTGTCATCTCTTACAAGCACTCACCGTCAACGTTTCCAACCGGTCTTCTATGCATGCTTGCACAATACATTTATTGCAAGTGACTCTGAGAGTAGTCTCATAAGTCGTTTCACCGACATATGGCATGCATTTCTTTTTGGTTCTTTGTGTTCATGGGTTGCATACGGCCATGCCCTTATTGTGCACTAAAGGACTCAATGCTTTGATGGTCATTTCTTTCCTCATTGTCAATATCACTCTCCGATAGTACGAGCTTTCTCTTGCCCTTCCTCGCCTGCATCATCGAAGCATGCCCACCTTCTCTTGATGTCACTCCTTTTCCACATGCAATTACAATGGTTACTTGTAGCTCGACGGAAGTCAATGATCAAATTTTTGTTACTCTTCCTCTCACTCTTGGAGGGCGACTCCCCCCTTGTGATTGCATGTTGCTGGTGATGATAGCATGTCGTCTTGCTATAGATCGTGGAGGCAAGTCAGAGTCCTTGGAAGAATCATTCGGTCATTAGTAACTAATTAATTAGTTAATTACCTAATAATAATAACTATTAATTAATAATTAAGTAATGGTATTTACTAATAGTAATTACCATATATAAGCAATTAACTAATAGTAATTATAAATTAATTAATTTATAATTTTAGTAAGTTAATTAATTAATGAGTTAATTAATATTTGATAGTAATTAGATAACTAATTAGTTAATGAGCTAGTTACTAATTAACCTTACTAATTAGTTAATTAATTAATTATACTGAATAACTAATTAGGTAAACAATTATTGAGTTAAAAAAGTGAATAAAATTAACTATTGATTAAATAAAATTAAATTTTGAGTATTTAATTAATTATTAACCAAATTCACTTACTAATCAATCTATTAATTAATTAAGTAATTAATAAAAATTAAGTAATAGATTTTTTAAACAACTAATTATTTAATAACTTTTTTAATTCAATTATTTAATAATTAATTAATTAATTAAGTAACCAATTAAGCACTAAATTAATAACCAATTAATAATTAATTATCTAATTCCAAACCAAGTAACTAATTAAGTAACCATTTAACTAATTAAGAAATTAATTATTAATTAACAAATAACATTATATTTTATATTAGTTACTTAGTTAAATAATTAATTACTTAAAATTAAGAATTAATAAATAACTAATTTGTATATTAACTATTAATTAATTACTTAGCCAACCAATCAATTTATATATTGATCGATTAGTTGAAATTAATAACTAATTGCTCAAAATTAATAACTACAAACTAAAAAACAATTAGTAATAACCAATAACTAATTACTTAAAACTAATAAATAATTAATTAAAATTAATATTTATTTATTTATTGATTAGTTATAAATTAGTTTTTAACAACCAATAAATATCTTTTATTCAAGTAGTAATTGTTGCTAATTGTAATATTATGTATTTATTTTATTTGAAAATATTAAATAATTTTATCACATATTTATTTAGTAATCAAAATTATTTATTACTTATTTACTTAATATTAACTTATTAATTAAATTTTAATTTATTTAATATATCAAATCATATTTAAGAAGATGGTGTTCGTTAGTTCATTGATTAGATAACTAGTGTATTGGTCAAATTATATAAATTAAATTATTAATGAATTTTTTACTTGATCATAGTTAGATTGTTTTTGAATTCATGTATATCAACTAGCTTATTGATTAATTAGTTATTTTAGTAATTAATTAGTACGAAGTAAATCATTAGTATATTAATATTACTTAACTTGTTTATTAATTCATATATTACTATTAATCATTTTATATAAATCAATGTATTGTAATAGTAATACTTATTAATCAATTAATATGATTGTACATTAATACATTAGTTGTATGGGATTTTTTTGGAGGAAATGAAGAGAGAGTGCAAGTGCATGTGGATTAGGATCGTTTTGCCCGCTAAGAAAGGGGTCGCCAGTGCGCATGCATCTATCTTAGTTATTTGGGTTTAGGGTCTAGGGTATGAGAGTGTGTGTGTGTGTGGGCCAAGATGGCTGATGAGAGAGAGTGCATATGGATTGGGATCATTTTGTCACCAAAGAAGGGGCCGTCGATGGCCCAATATTTGGTGTAGAAAAATATGACTAGCTTCTCACATCTCTCTCTTCATATGGCATGTCTCCCAATCTCCCTTTCTCCATCTCTCTCTCTCTCTAACATGCATTTAATGCCCCACTATGTCAAAGTGGTTATATAAGGCCACACACCCCCTATGACACAACGCCTCCCCCTCCCTTAAGTTGTGGATTATTTTCTTAATCTCGCAGGTACATACACATCTCCCTCCCTCCCTCCTCCTCCTCCCCCTCACTCTATCCATCACCCCCAGTCTCTCTCCCTAGCTCCCTCTTAGTGCTCTCCAACCCTCTCTCTCTCTCTCTCTCTCTCTCTCTCTCTCTCTCTCTCTCTCTCTCTCTCTCTCTCCATGGCACCCACATCTATTCACACACACTCTCTCTCTATCTCCCTTATTTGCTCTCTCCCTCCCACACAAATATTTATATCCTCTCTCTCTCTCTTTCTCTCTCTCTCTCTCTCTCTCTCTCTCTCTCTCTCTCTCATATTTGGCATCTGTATCCATGCACAGACACACACACACTCTCTCTCTAAACTCTAAACCCTAAACCTCTCTCTCTCCGTGGCACCCACATCCACTCTCACACATACTCTCTCTCTCTATCTCCCTCTTTTTCTCTCTCCCTCCCACACAAATCTCTCTCTCTCTCTCTCTCTGGCACTTGTATCCATACACAGACACACACACACACACACTCTCTCTCTCTCTCTCTCTCTCTCTCTCTCTCTCTCTCTCTCTCTCTCTCTCTCATGCACACACTTTATATATCCTCCTCTCTCTCTCTCCCTCTCTTGTATATGACATACACTCCCACACTAAGTCTTTCAATGACACCCATATCTAACATGAGTATTCATACATGTGTAGATAGCTTTGGAAATGGATCCAACATTCAGTGCTACACCAAATACCAAGGTCCCCACATATTTATCGTTCCTCTCTGCCAAACCTATTATGCACTACACAAGTAGTCGGTTCCTGATGTTGAAGAAGAAAGACATTTGCAATGGCAATGGCTACCATGTTCTTCCTATCACCCATGCAAATGGCCGAATATAAAGCACACCGGTCCATTGTAAAAATGACCATGAGGTTGTCCAGGTATATGTTTTGGATACCTTGGTCTCCCAAGACTATCTTGTCGAACAAGGAAATGGGCCTACATTGCAGCCTTCCCCCACCATAGACCTCACCTAGAGCCCTTGTAGCATTGAGAAAACAACAATCACTGTGGAAGCCTTACCACCCCCCTTGGACATTGAGAAAAACAAAACTATCCCTATTAGGCTTGATGTGGAAGAGGAGGGGATGCGACAATCCTCTTATGATGTAAGTGTGGTTGAGTACATAATGTCTTCAAGGGGCCGACACCGAGTCTTACGTCATTTCCTTCATAATACGAGTCTTACGTCATTTCCTTCATAATCCAATGGAGGGTATGGAGCAAAAGTACGATGGCCATTGCTGAACAAAGCCCATGTCAACATCGATGGCATTCCTCGGTACTGTTTGCTGAAGCAAATGTATCGGAGAGCTAGAGTGTCACAATATATATGGTACAGGAAAGTCAAATTTTAGCTCTCGAACAAGGTGGCATGGACAGGTGCAAGATTCTTCATTCGCTCCACTATCATTAAAGTGATTTTAGAGTCGCATGACATGGTTATACTACCCTATCGCAAGTAAATCGCACTAATCAAGTCCAAACACATGCCATGCATGTAAACTCAATACCACCATACCAACTGTTGGAATGTCAGTTGTTGGTCTCGGAAGCCTTGGGTGCTTCTATTGTAAGAACCCCCCCCCCCCCCCCCCATCCTGCTCTCCAAGTGCGAGTGTGTAGTGTATTATGTGATGTCAGCAAGGCCAATGTCAAGACTATTTATTCATCAAGCACACATAACCATAAGGTGCAAAGAGGCACATGTAGAGCTAATGTCAAAGAGGTGCGAAAGACAGTAGAGGAAATGGTAAGAGACTTTAGTGCAGCTGGACCTCAACACCTGCAAATGACTGTGGCTAGAAGGCCAATGATGTGTCAAGAATCATGTGGTGGGGGGACTTGATTAAGCTATTGTGCCAAACACACATTGTATACACAAGAGGAAGCTCACTCAAGAACACAAGAAGCGAGATGGAGGCCAAAAATATTTTCTTATTGATATCTTCTTCTTCTTCCACACACTATACAATGTACACAAAGTATAGATAAGAAACAAAATTAAGGAAAGTAGCCTACTACGTCAAACAGTGCATAACCGACTACACTAATTGACTGGCGCTATATCTTTGCCAACTGTAGGTAGGTGTAGCAAACTAAATATAATAAGTGATAAGTCAGTGGCCATGTGAGTATCATAATGACCACCAATATGGTAAGTGTAGACGTGCAAGCCCATCTAGCCAGGCGGTCCATCATCAATGTCCGCACGTGTTGAGCTTGCCATCTCAACACTACCCCTCAAGCTCAACTCTATCTCTGCAACTCCAAGTAAGCTTCAAAAATTTTGGAGCTTCTCTGCACCCAATGCCTTTGTGAAAATGTCAAGTTATTTGATCCTGTGTGCTGACATATACCAAGTCAATCTCTCCTGCAAGTACCTTCTCTCTCACAAAGTGGTAGTGCACCCCAATGTGTTTTGTCCTAGCATGGAACACTGGATTCCTAGCTAGTTGTATGATGCTCATGTTGTCACAATGAATGACAACTAGACCATCTCTCTGCACATCCAAATCACCTAATAACTTTTGCAGTCATACCACATGCTGCCATAGCAACACCTCTATACTTAGTAGCCTCTGTACTCAATAAAGCAACTGTAGATTACTTTTTGATGCTCCATGTAACTATTGCACTACCAAGGGAAAACATGAATCCACTAGTAGATCTTCTGTCTGACATGCTACCATCCCAATCTACATCTATGTATCAAAAGACATGTACATCCTTACCTGCCTCATAAAAATTTCCATAATGTAAAATGGACTTCACATACCTCAGTATACGTCTAATTGCATCCAAATGAGGCTTTCTATGCATTTGCATAAGCCGACTGACAAGACCAACAACATAGCTCAAGTTTGGCCTTGTGATAGTCATGTAAATCAAACTCCCTGCTATCCTCCTGAACATAGTAGGGTCTTCTATCTCATCTCCAATGTCAACACTCAACTTCACATTTTGCTCCAATGGTACTGAAAGAGGCTTACATACTATCATACCATACTTGGATAACATATCCAAGCCATACTACCTTTGTAATAGCCATATACCATCATCACATTTGATCATCTCAATATCAAGAAAGTATCTTAGCTCACCCAAATCCTTCATCTCAAACTTCTTTTTCAAGAAGTCATTAACTTCACCAATCCCATTGTCACTGTCACCTGTAATAATCAAGTCATCCACATAGATGACTATGATGACCAAAATTGCATCTCCCTTTCTCACATAAAGTGAGTGATTAGCATCAAAAATACAAAATCCAATATTGATCATATACTCTCCAATCTTGTCAGACCATGCTCTAAGTGCTTTCTTCAACCCATAGAGTGCCTTCTTTAACCTGTAAACATATGTGGGATGCTCTAAATCCTCATAATCTACTAGCTGCTCCATATACACTTCTTCTTGCAATTCACCATGCAAGAAGATATTCTTAACATCCATTTGCTGCAAACTCCAACCTTTGGCTACTACCAAGGCAATCATGCATCTAATAGTTGCCATCCTAGCAACTAGATTGAATGTCTCTTCATAATCTATGCCATATGTTTGAGCATAGCCTTTTGCAACTAGCCTAGAGTTATACCTACTAACAGAACCATTTTCATTATGCTTGACTTTGTAAACCCGCTTATAGTCAATAGCTTTCTTACCCTTAGGCAAGGATACCAAATCCCAAGTCTTACTGGCTTCTAATTCAACCATCTCCTCATCCATTACTACATCCCAATGAGCATGTCCAATAGCATCCTCAAAACAAGTGGGCTCAACATCCTCAACTAATTTCACCATATAAGCATAATGGTGAGTTGCATAACCTTCAAAACCAAATCTTTTAACACGATATCTGACCCTACTAGACATTCGTACCACTAGATCACTCAATGGAGTCTGTACATTATTATGAGCTCTCTGTACTCCTGGTATCCTGACTGAAGGAATACCAAGCTCATCATCCAAACTCTCCAAACCCTCTCCAAACCACTAGAATCTCCATCAAATCCCAAATTACTAGTAGATGCATAATTACTATCCAGCACTTTCTTCTTTCCTTTGTCTTTGCTTGCAACACTTATAGATCCACCTAAATATGTGGGGCTACTCCTTAGTCTCCCAGACCAAGGGCTCACGTAGGTGTAGTACTAGATGATGTTTTTGGTCCACTAAGACTATGTGATTCTTGCTTTTCTTTTTGCACATAGCTATCATGATCATTATCATCATCTAATACATCACTAGCAGGTGCATACCAACTGTCCATTGTTGAGATTTCTGCAATCACACCTACTTAGTCTCTTTGTATGGAGTAGTGTGGGCTCAGAACTAGAATCCCATAAGCACAGTAGGAGAAGCGCTACCATCCAGTTCCTATAAAGCATTTTACTTGCTCTCTTTTCTAATGCAATGTCATAGTACTTTTTTCCTTCAATAAAGTCTCTGTGTCATTGTCAGTCTATACACAAGATTGTGTTTATGAGTCCAAGCTTCCATCTTGGAACCTAATTCACTTGTGTAATAGTCAATCATGTTAGTGTCTTCATGAACTCACTCTTTCTCTTCCAACCTCCATAGCTTCCGCCTCAAGCCATGTTCTAGATCCATGTTTTTACATGGTATCAGAGTCATGGTGAGCATGGCATACATCAGTTCAGATTAGTAAACCCCCTTCCATCCTCTCTCCAACTCTACTCAACCAATGAGTTCACTTTCTTACTCTATCTTCACCAACCTTCCATGGCAGCCATAGCCAAGTAGTACCAACCTTGCTTGGAGCTCTTATATCTCCACACCACATCCAGGTAGTATCTCTTCACGCTTCCTTATGAGGACTTGTTCCCACATCATGGCGCTTCTTTCTGTCACCTACAACCTTGAGATCAGGTTGTATATGGCCTAGCATTGTGAATTTTTCAACATGCTGCTCAAAATTGCGCCTGCCTTGTTTGTACTCATCTCGTTCTCTATGTACTCTACGATTTAGGGCGCCATCATAGGGTATTGATAGGACATAAAGTAAGCTTCATTTCTATAAAGAAAAGTTTTGGAAATGATGTACTACAAATCCTGCAATCTGTGAAAATCCAGGCTGCCCTACAAACCCTAACTATGACTGCCATAGCCAAGAACTCAAAGTTTCATTTTTCCATTATTTTCTCTCTCTTGACACTCAAACCAAGATTTTGCCACTTTGATCCACTAAATCTGAAATTGTCCAACACTTTGTTCAGCATCAAATCAAGGAGGGGAGATTTTGAAGGTCTCAATCTTCGAGCCACAAGCATCAGTATCTCTTGATACTATTCATCTAGTGTCTTTTGACACTTTTTCTTATCAAGTACACTCAAGTTCAAGTCTTCTGTTATTGAAATCTGAGAATTTTGAAGTTGATTTGCTGTTGATCCTCCAACTCTAGCATGGGCAAGGACTCTTTGACAGTTCGCTTCAAAGGGATCGAGTTTCACACCTGGCAGACCTGCATCAAGCTCATCCTAATGAACAAGAGTCTTTGGGCCATCACCAGTGGCAAAGACAAGAAGCCTCATGATGTGGAACTTGCAATTGCTTGGCAAAAGAATGATAAATAAGGCTCATGCCATTATCAAACTGGAGCTAGACGACAGCTATATCCACCATGTGGATAACTGTGATACTTCACATGATACATGGAAGAGACTTGACACTTTGTTTGGTGCACAGCCTAAGTCATCAAAGTATGGTCTCTTGATTCAATTATTTAGGCTTGACATGAAGTCCAGCACACCTCTTACTACACATTTAAATTACATGGAAGGACTTCTAATTCAGCTTGCAAGAATAAATTTGAAAATGGATGACGATATTAGCATTGGTGTTCTGCTTTTAAAAAATTCTCCTGAATATAATAATGTATCAAAAACCTTAATCAATATGCCAAATCCTAAGCTTGTTGATATCTAGGCATCATTGCTAGATGAGGAAAAGAAGCTGAAATCTAAAGAAGAACCAAGCACCTCTAGAGATGAACAAATGTTATATGTTGGCAATAGGTACAAAGGCAAGAAGGACCAACTATTATGTTATTTTTACAAAAGGAGCAAACACACTGAAAAGTTCTACCACGCTAGAAAGAGGTCCCATAAGTCATATCTTGCTACAATAAAAGAAGAAGAAGACCATGGAGCAAAGGAGGAAGAAGAAGAAGAAGACCACCATGATCAAAAGGACAAGCCTCACCAGTCCTTCTATTCTCACTTTTCTGATAGACTTTTTTAGCTTTGCACTGCCTAGCCCAAAATGCCTCTATCATACGCTTATAAATTCCTCATGTAGCCTTGTACTACATCCTCCTGTAAACTTTGTGAGGCCCCTGTTACAACCTCTAGATGTCCACCATGTTTGTGGTATCCACACTTAGCCTTTTTTGCAACAGCCTCTGGTGTTTTACCATGTTTATGGTGTGCCCAAACTTTGCAAGTGTTGCTCTTACTAAAGCCTCTACACACTTTGTACTTTTGGTTGTGATTGAGGAGGGGTGTTGAGATTTCTGCAATCACACCTACTTAGCCTCTTTGTATGGGGCCTCTTTGTATGAAGCAATGTGGGCTCAGGACTAGAATCCCATAAGCACAATAGGAGAAGTGCTACCACCCAATTCCTATAAAGCATTGTACTTGCTCTCTTTTCTAATGAAATGTCATAGTACTTTTGTCCTTCAATAGAGTCTCTATGTCATTGTCAGTCTATACACAAGATTGTGTTTATGAATCCAAGCTTCCATCTTGGAACCTAATTCACTTGTGTAACAGTCAATCATGTCAGTGTCTTCATGAACTCATTCTTTCTCTTCCAACCTCCATAGCTTCTGCCTCAAGCCATGTTCTAGATCCATGTTTTGACACTCATCTCATTAAAAATAGCATCCCTTCTCACTCTGAACTCACCTGTGAGACAGGGTTATAACAACGATACCCTTTCTGCTCTAAAGAGTATCCGATAAAAATTAATTTTTCAGCCTTTGGATTAAGCTTCTTCCATAGCTCATCTAGCACATGAACATATGCAACACAGCCAAATACCTTTAAGTGTAATACATCGAGCTTCTTGCCAGTCAAGCATTCTTTGGGAGTCATCCCATGAACTGCAACTATGGGAGTTATGCTCATAATATAGATAGCAGTATGGACAACTTCAAACCGGAAAAAAATTGGCATATTCTTTTTAGCCATTAATGCCCGTGCAACTTCTGCAATATGCCTATTTTTTCTTTCTGCAACCCCATTTTGCTGTGGGACATACCTGTAAGTAAATTGCCTCTTTATCCCATGAGTCCTCAAGAAGCCACTAAACTCTTTAGAGAGGTACTCTCCCCCTCCATTGGATCTCAAGCACTTCACTTTCAAACTTGTTTCTATTTCAATAGATGTCTTGAAAGATTTGAAGTACTCAAATATATCACTCTTTTCCTTCATGAAATATACCCATAGTTTCCTTGAATAGTCATCAATAAACGTGACAAAGTATTTGCTGCCACTAAGAGATACATTGTCTGTAGGCCCCCAAACATCTATATGCACTACATCAACTATATTTCTGCTCACTTCTCTGTTATGTGGGAAGGGTTGTCTCGCCTACTTACCAAACTAGTATGCTTTACACACTTTATGAAATTCTTCAACTCTAAAAGAATGCAACAATGCAACCAATCCTCTGGACAGCATTAATTTCAGCCTTTTGCACAGTTGCATGTCCAATACATTTATGCCATATTTCAATGTCTGCAACCACTCCTTTTCCTTTAGCATACATAACAGCATCCATTGTAGGAATTCTAGAATCTAAAGTGAACATGCGGCCAACTCTACTTCCTTTTGTGACCAACCTACACTTATCATTAAAGTCTTCTACAAAACAACCTTTTGCATTGAATCGAACCTGCAACCCTTGCTCTACCATTTGGCCAACAAACGCTAGATTCTTTGTGATTGATGGCACATGTAATACATCTATCAGACTCTTTGTCTGGCCATCATGCAAGGACAAGGAAGCCTTTCCAATGTGTGAAATTGGGTGGCATGAATCATCACCCTCGTATGCGCATAATCTGGATTTTGTAAGTCCTGCATCTCTCCAAATCATTCAACATGGCTGGTCATATGATTAGATCCACCTTAATCAACACACCATACAACATCATGTGTCCCCTTTCATGTAATTGCATTCATCATATGCTGCATAACAAACAAACGCTCATTTTTGTATTCATTCTGTCGTGAAGACGATGTGTAGTTTCCTTGCTGCAATTTACCACTACGAATATCATCCTTCTTAGCATAACAATGGGCTGTAATATGACCTATTTTTCCACAATAATAGCAAACAATAGTAGAATTTCCAAAACCTCTATTCTGCCATCCACCTCTTCCTCTAGAGCTCCCCCTGCCTCTAAAGTTTCCTCTGCCTCCAAAAACCTACCTTTCACAAAATTGTTGATTGAACCTATTTTGCTGTTTATCGCCAGCACATCCCATACAGCAGCCTCTCAAAGAGAATCTACCACATCTCCTTCCTGAACTTGAGTAAAACTCTTGGACCTGTTCACCATTTCTTTCAGACGAGTCACCCTCCTACATATTGATCTCTTCGGTAAGCATGAGAGAGACCAGCTCATCAAAATCTAAAAATGGCTTCCGTACATATATTGATGTAACAAATGATTTTCATGTCTTCTCATTATTAAGGCCACTCAAAGTGGATGAAACCAAATCATCATCATTAGGCATTGCATCAATCGCTACTAAAGCATTTGCAATGCTCCTCACCTTTAAAACATAATCATGGATATATATTTTTCCTTTCTTCAAGGTATTCAACTCTTGCTTGAGTTGAATCTTTTGTGCCTTTGTATTTACTGAAAATATGTTCTCAAAAATTTTCCAAGATGCATGTGAAGTTTTTCCATTTCTAATATGTCCTAGCATAGTATTATCAATGACTGCAAATAGCTAGTATATCACATTTTTGTCTTTTGCATTCCATTCTTTCCATACCTTTAATTCATCTGTAGTTGGAGGGATACCCAGCACTGGCTCTATTTCTTCACCTAAAACAAACTCATAAAGGCCCTTTCCAATGAGAAATTTCGTCACATGGAACTTCCATGAAGGATGTTATTCTTGTCGAGCTTCTTAATAATGGGATTTCCATTGTTCTCTGCCATTATCACAAAAAAGGATACAACATAGCAAGCTTGTCTTCTGCAACCTTTCACAACAAGTGAATACACCAAGCAATCTTTTTTACTGATTGCTCAATAGTACATGTAATATGCAACTTGTTTGCAGATAAACCTTATATTTTCTTCTTGGAAAATACCTCAAAAATTACAGATTTGAAATCTGTAACCTGTACACCCACGTTCAGTCAATATAGCCGAAATCATAGTGTACCTTGAAACTACTATCAGTAATCTTGGGCTCTAAAACGGGGCCTGAAATGGCCTCAAATGCCCAAAAAAACTACAGCATTACCCTGAAGGATTGATTTGCAGAATATATAGTGCTCTACTTGCACAGCAAATCTCACAGCAATATGAGATTTTCGCTCTACCTTGCTTCCGGTGCCTCCACAGGCACTATCCAAGAGAAAGAGTAGAAGAATGGGAGACCGTCTTACCCATTACTTGCTTGCTCGAACCTTGCTTTTTTTCCTTCACTTTAGCCTTCAAAAGCAGCCTCTCTCAGTAGCGTGGCTCTAATACCATGTCAAGAATCGCATGGTGGGGGGACTTACTTGAGCTGCTATGCTAAACATACACTATATACACAAGGCTGCATACACAAGAGAAAGCTCACTCAAGAACATAAGAAGAGAGATGGAGGCCAAAAACTTTTTCTTGCTAATATCTTCTTCTTCTTCCACACACTATACAATGTACACAAAGTATAGATAAGATACAACATAAAGGAAAGTGGCCTACTAAGTCAAATAGTGCATAGCAAACTACATTAATTAACTGGCACTATATTTGTGTCAGCTATAGGTAGGTGTAACAAACAAAATATAATAAGTGATAATTCAGTGGCCATGTGAGTATCATAATGGCCATCAACATGCTAAGTGTAGATGTGCAAACCCATCTATCCAGGCGGTCCATCATCAATGCTCACGTGTGTTAAGATTGCCATCTCAACATGATGGGTGCCTTGGTTCGTGAGTAAGGTGTCCCCATTTCTAACACTAAACTCTCGAGATGATGCTTGAGAAACTCCAACCACTCATTTAGAAGAACAGGTAACATATTATTCCATTCACAACATATTTTAAAATATCTTTAAAAGGCCATGCATATGAAGATCAATATTTTGTGCATGCAGGTTCAAACACATGGTCCGTGCAGTATGCACTGAGAGTGATCAAGGAATGGAATCTTGTCTTCTAAAGTTAAAGCAACATTGTGCATACAAATTTTTCCATGGTAGCCTATTTCTTGGGCAAGCCATTGACAATGATAGTAGGTGCTTTATATTCAAAATATCAACAATTGGGCCAAGCTTAGGGGTTGACTTAGTGAATCGTATGCAAAGGAATGGTACTGGGGACCTACGCAATAGCTAGGTATGCTTTGACCACATGCATTGCTCTAATGATTGGATCACCATGGCAGCACATGTGTATGACCCAATATAGTTTCTCTTACCTAATTCTACCATCACAAAAAAAACTTAAGTAACACAATTCTCCTTGCTCTCCCATTCCTTTCTTGTGTTTCTATAGTGTACAAGAGTTGATGACTCTAGCAATATGTGAGATGAAGGAAGAGGATACAAATGCACAAGCTCTTTTCTAGACAAAGATAAATGAGGTGATGGAGAAGTGTGAACACCCAAGCACTAATTTTCAAGGATTCATGGAAAAAAGGCACTTGCCAATTGAAGGGCCATCCACACAGTGTTCAATGGTGGTCTGGACAATGTAATGCAAGGAAGGGAGAGATCTTGCTTATTTCATTGGGAACAAAGTCTCCAAATACACACATCATAATATGTGCACAATAGTTTTCAAGATGAGCATAAGCACTTGTGCCGCATGTAGAAGTGTGCAGTCATGCAAGATGATGCAACAATGCAATATTGATTCATTCAAGCTTGGTAGGCCTCAAGGAAAGTTTCGGATTGAAATATACTAGCAACAATGGATTGTTGGCTTAGTTGGTGGCATATCAGATATCCACGTTGGAGGCGGCACTTTGTCAGGTTAAGACTAGTTTGTAATAGTAGGATGTGATGTGTGGTGCATTTGTTTTCTCACACTCCATAGCTTCTCGTGTTGTATTTTTGTCCAGGTGGTGGAAGACATTGCTCATATGCCAACCACAAACTTGGCAAAGCCAATGCATGCAAGTTGGTTGGCAGGGGAGGGATTCAAGGGATTTATCAGCTTGCGGCTTGCTTGGAGTCTCGCAAAACAAATAAGTCTCGAGGTGCTAGCCTTTGGAATGATATCAAAATAGCATTGGTACTTCTTGATTTCTCTCAAATCTTGGATTGTTGCCATTCACTCGTCCACCATGACAAGTTTTTCTCTACAAGGACTAGGCACTATCCAATGTGGCTTTTCCATCCCTTGTGCAAACTAAACTTCAATACTTCTCTTTTTTGCACAATATAGCCCATGTGTCTCGAGGATATGCTACAAAGGTACACCTCACACATGAATAAAAGTATCCAAAATAACTTATACGACTCTGATACTTCTAAAATCTTTTCTTTGTACATACTATGTAACATGTGATAGAACTTTTACCCCTCACATACACCATATTTTCATAGAAACTATGTACAATATCAATAAAATCTCTTCTTATCTTCATCATCAAACACCATCTTTCAACTAAGAGAATTGTTTCCGATTCAAACCTTGGCTTTTTCCAATCTTTTCTTTCCTCCATTCCTTCAATCATGAACCACAACATGCAATTTTCTCCACCCACCGTAGTCTTGCAACCTGCAAACTATGACGTTTCCTTCCTCATTGATAGGCGCTAAAAGAAAGTTATTGGCATTGGCTTCTCCAAAGCAAGGTTTCTTTGGAAACTTGATGCTCATGTAACCTGATCTCTAATAGCACTCATTCCACATTCTTACACATTGCAATGGCTTGTTTCTTTGGCTGCATTCCATAAGCAAAGCAAATATATTTGTATGTAATTAATCCTTTAAAAATCATGCAAATGAACAAATGTAAACATGATCCAATGGAACATTGATGATAAGCTTCCATGTGGGATCTATATCACATGTCAATGTAGCACTTATCGCCCTTCCCAATTCTTTTTCCCAATTGTTTCCTTCCACCCTCCCTATCAACAATATAGACATGGAAATATTAGCATTCATATCATTGGAGATCCCACAAATGCATTTCAATTTTCACATATCTTGCAAGATGCCGTCATTCAGCTAGGTATTCACCTTACCCTTCCATTGAGAGCATCTCACCATATTCTTATTGGTCAATGTTTTTCCATTGAGCACTTGAAAATTAATGATGATGAACATCCAAAATGGATACATGATGCATTTAGGGAGCTATCAAAGCAAATATATCCACACAAGATACACAAAATTAGCCAAAAACACAAATGGAAACATCTAAACTATACAAACGTACTTAGATGTTAAGTTCATGTTTAGGTTCACAATATTGAAATATCATTTATTGCAAAATTCTAAATACTTGTAGACCCTACCAAGAAGAGGATATTTGGTCTTGTGTGACACCAATATGAAATCCTTTGAGTGATGTGCATGTTGAATAGAAAGGCCACATCATGAACATTGAAAAAAGAGGTAGCTTACCTATTGAAGGGTTTTCTTGATAAATATTTCTATCCACTCACAAATCTATATGTTTCTTTCCTTCTAGTCATAATCTTTTAGCCTCATCCTTGTCCAACAATACTCAATGTGGTACACTTCTCCAAGATGAATAAACTAGATCTATTTGAATAGCAAGTTAATATTTGTATGCACTTACACTTGTGTTACTTGAAGGCGTCTTGTTAGACATTTTAGAGAATAGAATCAACCACTCGATAATATATCAGAGAAGAAAAGCAAGTGCAGAATAGAGAATGGCATAAGAAATAAACCTAGAAGAACGAACGAACGTGTTTTGGTGCTAAAATCGTAGCTATGCAAAATTGTGCAATTTTCAAGAGAAAAACAACTAAAAAGATGACCCTTGATATGGATTGAAGAATGTAGGCATTTAATGGTGAACCTCATCAATGAACCATATATTCCCTTATTAATCACATCTAAATAATCAAATCTAGAGGATTTGTTACTCTAAAACCTCTTTTAATTATCCACTTAACCATTTTCTTACAACTGTCATTTTTGAAATGTTTCGGCCCTAAAGTTTATCCACACATCACATGCTTTTATGGAATATAGGTAGCATGGTTCATACTTTGACTAGCCTCACACAAAAGAGAATTTTTATAAAGTATTAAGGTGGTCCATAATGTATATCCAATTGCTTTGTATATCTCATAAGACATTGGTTACAACAAACCCTTCATCCACAAGAACAATGATACAAAACTTGTGCTTATGGTCCCAAAATATAATCTTAATACCCTTCATCCACAAGAGCATTGATACCAAACTTGTGCTTAGAATGCCAAAATGTAATCTCAATACGGATTGTGAAATGTCAAGATCATCATCAAATCTCAAGGTATTGAGTTGGGAAATGTTTATATTTTCCTTAGTTGCCTATAGTGAGCAATTTCAATCTCTTAATGCATAGTGTTT
Source organism: Lygodium microphyllum (assembly GCF_053477565.2). Taxonomy (NCBI): domain Eukaryota; kingdom Viridiplantae; phylum Streptophyta; class Polypodiopsida; order Schizaeales; family Lygodiaceae; genus Lygodium; species Lygodium microphyllum. The sequence goes on along the minus strand of NC_141148.1, from coordinate 92,043,693 downwards.
GTAAGATCATGATTTGGAGGGTATTACTTCTCAATTTGATGGCCATTATATTGCTCCATATTTGGTTATTACTTCAATATTTACAATACAAGTCCAACTCTCATGTTTACTCAAGCTATTTTATAAAGTCAAATACATTCCCTTTACCCTTTGCTTAGCCCCTATCTTAAGGGATCAAATCGTTACTTTGTCATGATGAGTTGAATTGTTTGGATTGTAGTATTCATACTTGTTGGACCTTGAGTTGATTGCATCAAGAATTCCATGTGCATCTACATGTAGGTTTTGTAGTGATTCTCCATTGATAGTTCTAAAAGACCAAGGTTTAATGCCAAGTAAACTGCAAATATTGAAAAGGGACAACTTTCAAAACCTAAGCCTTTATCATCAATAAAGTTGACACCATTTGAGCTCTATTTGAAATGTCCTTCAAAGCCTTGGAATAAACTTGCAAATATTTACAAAAAAGTATGAATGAGTTGTTTTTCTCAAGCGAGGTACTTTCCTCATACACATTGGAAGTAGATATGTTAGTTAATATGTGAGCTTCAAGCCAAGCATATGTATGTGCACAAAGAAATCCTTAATGACTTTCCATTCATGCAATTGGTAACTTTAAGAAATTTTCACCTTTAAGGTTTTTGTATCAATTCTCAAGGTGCTTTATTTTAAATAATGCTATCCTCATGAGCACATCCTTCACACAAGCAATGTTAGTTCCACCACTCTTGATATGCAATCTTCAATAAAGGGGCTAACTATTTCACTAGATTATCTTGAAATTGCTCGAGAACAAGGCCTCTCTCGTTGTGGGGTAATTTGAGGGGTTTCTTTAGACAATTAGATAGGGTTAAATATGAGTAGTTTGGTCTAACATGACACACTTAAACATAAGGTAAGAGAGATAAACCCAATCCGATGTTGGCTATTTGGTGCTCTTGGAATTGCTAGAACTAGCAAATACTAAGCTCACATAGTTAAACATGACACTAGGTTGTTGGTCTACACCACCAACCTACTTACTTGCTCTAACATTAAAACTTTGTCGCACAAGGGCTTGCTTGCAAATTTCTAATTGTTACTTTATATTTGCAAATGTTTACTTGCAAATAATTGAACTTTGCTCCAACCAAGCATTCAAAACACTTCACATCTATGTAAACATGTTCAAGAGAAAGGCAATGATTATCACATTCACCTTTCAAAAAATGTGCAAATGCACAATAAGCCCCATGAATAGCCAAGTGAATGCTTGGTAGCTTGAGAGGTAATGTGGAGCAAGGAATACCAAACACCCAATCTCACGTTGGACTAGTCATACTTTGAGGTACACATTGCAATAAGCTAAAGAAGCTTGAAATATTTCCATCTCATAGCCTTCCATGCTCCTATTGGTGTCACTTTTGCTAATGACCTTTCACTTTAATTAAGAGTGCAATAAAGAACCATCGATCCTTGCAGACAAGAGGATCCCATATAGCTTAGCCTTGATGAAGTTTTGATCAATTACTCCAACTCTCAAGCTAGCATTAAACAATAAATGTTACATAAACTCCCAATTCACAAGATTTACAAAGACTTGCAACTTCAAGCTCAAAGTCTTTTATAGAGCCCAACACCCACAAATATTTTTGTAGGGCACGTTTATGCTTGATTGGCTCAAAGAGTGATAATGAGTCAACAACATGACCCTTCAGACCTATCGAGTTCTTGTCAAGGAGAGGACTGGAGAGAGGGAAAGAGGAGAGAGAAGACTATAGAAGAAAGAGGAGTGCAGAAGAGAGAGAAAGTGAGTGACGAGGAGAGAGAAATACTAGAAAAGGAGAGAGAAAGACAAAAAAAAGAAGAGAAGCCATAGAAGTTGTGAACCAGGAGGTGAGGTAAGAGACAATAATGTATGAATGTTCCAAAAAGATGTGAACTTTTACATGTCTCTCCCTTTTATACCTATGCCAGTGTGACAAGGTATTATTATTAATTCTACACTAAACATCTCTTCTTCCCAACTTCTTATAATCCATCCCATCCCAAAGGTTTTTGCCCACAAAAAAAACTTACAAAAGTTGGAAAGGATGAATAAAACGGAGTGTTACTCTGTTTTTAGCTATACAAAGTAAGGAAACGAATGAAAGATTGAAGACATATGGATTGAAATGAATGAATGAAAGTAAGACTCAGCTACATACGTGATCATGAGTTCTTCAAAAGAGTTTGGAGCTTTAAAGTTTTCAAGAAATAGACTAAAAATGAAGAAGACAGCTTGCTGTAAGAACAGACCCTGCTCAACCAAATCTACCATAACTTCTGATAGAAGTATCCAAACAAAGCATGCCACATATCAAAATGTAGCTCTTGAAGAGTACTTTGACCCTATGTAGGTGGCATAATTTTGAAAATTTGGTAGAATAAAACTATTCTAAAAGAGACTATTGTCAGGACCCTGTATGCACCAGAACTGGCTGCACAGTAATTATGCTTCAATCAATGTGTCTCGTAGGTAAAGAAACTCATCTAATATAGATTCGGGCCTCCAAGAAGCTTCTTCAAGTGATAAACCTCTCCATCTAATCAAATATTAAATGATAGGGTGAGAGCAAAGCTTCTTCTCACATTGACCTATGATAGCCTTAGGAATGTACTGAATAAGACATTCTTCATCTATAGGTGGTAGCTCATCAATTGTATCAATAAGAGTATCATAGAAAGGCTTGAGCTAACTAATATGGAATACATTATGAATCTTAGTGGAAGAGGGTAGTTCCAATCTATATGCCAGGTCTCCAATGTGCTTTAAGATCCTATAAGGTCCATAAAACTTGTGAGCGAGCTTGTTACTAGATCCATACTTCAAGATAGAGCAATGAGACATGGGCACTTTCAACAAAACCAATTCTCCTTCTTCTTGGAACTTTAAGGGTCGCCTCTTCTCATCTGCATACATTTTGATCTGATCTTGGGCCTTCTTAATATTTCATATTATATTGCTAAAGAAGGGTATGCATTCTTTGTTATTCTTATTTTCCATGAGGATTGATTATCTCATTGAAAATGACTATGGATAAGGACACCTTATAACCATACATAGCCTCAAAGGGTGAAACTCCAATACTAGCATGAGTGGAGTTATCGTAGGTAAAGTCAGCCAAGTACAACGAAGAATCCCATGAATGCTGCACATCATGACAAAAATGGCAAAGGTAAGTCTCGAACCACTCGTTTACCCTTTCTGTTTGTCCATTAGTTTGTGGATGATAGGCTATAGAAAGAGTCAATTTAGTACCCATGGATGTGAATATGCCTATCAAAAGTTACACATGAACTTTGAATCTCTGTCATAAACAATCACTTGCAATAATCCATGTAATCTAAAAATATGCTCCATAAACTGACTAGCCACCTATGAAGCAGTAAATTGGGTCTTGGTTGGAATGAAATGGGATGCCTTGGTGAGTCTATCCACCACCACGTATATACTATTCCATCCCTTTTTGGTAGTAAACAAGCCAGTAATGAACTCCATGATAATGTGCATCCATGTACCCATATGAATAGATAGTAATGGCTGCAACAAACCACCTAGCTTATGAGTGATGTCCTTATTCTGCTAACAAGGCATGCATTTCCTTTCCACAGCTCTTTTCAATAAAATCTTTTATTAATCTTATCATAGGTTTTAAAAACTCCAAGGTGTCCAGCTAAAGGTAAAGAATGCAACTCCATAAGAAGAAGTAGAGAGAATAACAATCTTGCCATTTAACCAGATTAGGCCATTTTTAAGCTGATAATTTGAGTTTTTCTCCATGAGACCTTGTAATTTCTGAAAAATATGGCTAAGCTTTTCATCCAAAAGATAGGCTTCTTGTAATTCTTTAATCCAATCACTATATAACTCAATCATATAACTGAAACTTTACATGTCCACACATGAGAAAGAGAATCAATCACTACATTTTCTTTGCCCCTTGTATGAGTGATGTCAAATTCATAATTTTGCAAAGTAGCTATCCACCTACGCTACTTAGGAGTAAGATTGGATTGAGTGAGAAAATACTTTAGGACCCTGTGATCACTTTAAACTCTAAACCAGTTGTCATACAAATAATGGTGTCATTTCTTTATCACATATAAGATAGCCAACATCTCTTGGTCATAGATATTCATAGTCATTTCCTTATCTATAAGCTTGCTACTTTCAAAAGTAATCACTCCATGCTCATGTAACAAAACAGCCCTTATGCCTCGGCCACTGGCATCACACTGTATGGTAAACTCCTAGGAAAAATTTGGGCATACTAGAATAGGAGCAAAAGTAAGGAGTTTCTTTAGCTAGTTGAAGCTACTCTCTATAAGTGCATCCCAAAAGAAAGCTTTCTTCTTCAACCTATCAATCAAAGGAGCTAGAGTAGCCACATAATGCTTAATAAATAGGTAATAAAATGAGAATAGACCAAGAAACCCTCTAAGTGAAGTAGTGGTAGTAGATGTTGGCCAATATTTAACACACTGCACCTTCTTGGGGTTAGCTCGGATCCCTTTTTCACTAATAATATGGCCAAGTACTCCACCTCAGTTTCATGAAAGAGTGTTTCTTCTTCTTAGGAAAGACTCCGTGATGTCTCAATACATCAAAAACCTTCCTCATATGTGATAAGTGGTCCTAAAGAGTCTTGTTGTAAATAAAAATGTCATCAAAGAAGACTAGGACAAAATAAAAGAGGAAAGGCTACAAAATCTTGTTCATCAAACTCTAGAAGGTAGCTAGAGCATTAGTAAGCCCAAATGGCATCACTAGAAAATGGTATAGCCCCTCAATTAGTCCTAAAGACAGTCTTGATTGCATCACCCTCTTGCATATGGATCTGATGATACCTTGACCGCAAGTCAATCTTTGTAAAGAATCTATCCCCCTTGAATTCATCAAGCAAATCATCAATTCTGGGTATTGGGTACTTGTTCTTCACTGTGATCTTATTGAGATCCATGTAGTCAATATACATCCTAAAGAATCCATCTTTGTTCTTCACTAACAAGACTAGAGATGCATAAGGTGAAGAACTGGGTTCATCAATGAATCCCATTTCAAGAAGCTCCTTGATTTGCTTGGCTACTTCTTAACGCTCACACTTAGACAATCTATAGGGTAGCTTATTAATTGGCTTTGAGTTGGGCTCCAAATCGATAGGATGATCTACTGTTCTCTTAGGAGGCAATAAAGTAGGTATTTCAAAGAAATCCATATACTCCTCAAGAAAAGCTTTCAAAGTGAATGATTTGCTGAATTTTTGGACTGATCTTCAACCACTTTATTCAGGTGCAAAACAAAAATCCATGAGCGCCTCTTGTACTCCTTGAGTTTTTGAATGGTGATAAGCTGAAAATCCGATTTACTAGAGGTTCCCTACAAATGGTTGAGCTATCCATCAAATATAAACTCCATATACAACTATGAGAAATCCATAGTAATTTTTTTCAATATCATCAGCCAATTGCACCTGAGTACGACATCTATGGGCCCCATTTCCAAAGTTATTAGGTTTACTTTTGCTTCATAATTTTTAGCCAGCTCTATAAAGAAACATATGGGCATATTTGAGTGTTGATTTCTTCTTTACCATTAGCTATTTGAACTCTTATGGACTGCTATAAATTAGTAGAAAGACAATTCAATTTATCTGTTGGACTTATTCACACAAAACTGTGTGTACTTCCACTATCTATCAAGATAAACACATCCTTCCCATGAATATTACCCTTCATACGAAGTGTATTAGGGTTCTTATAACCTGTCTAAGTATCCATGAAAATTGAATAATTAGTGTCAGCAAGCAACTCATCATGAGTTTCTCCTAGAACAAAAGGAACAATACCACTCGGATCAAAAGGAAAAGTGTCGACAGGATCATAAAAGTGTTCTTGCCCAACTTTCTCCTCAATATCATCATTTTCAATGGTAGTTACAAATGCATTGACCTCATCAGTGTCATCCTTTAAATCTTCAAAGACTAACATACTATGGACCTTGGCTTTTGTATTTTTATATACATATGTTGTTACATGATCAACTGTATACTTTTCTCCACATTTAAAGCATAAGCTTTTTTCTTTCCTTTCTTTGTAGAGGTCAATAGGAATAGACTTCGAATTCACATGGCTGAAGTAGATCTAAACTTGTTGTCCCCATATTTAAGATTCACTCTTGGACTATTTTTAGTCCTAAAATTTCCTTGAGGTCTTGAAGCATTGAAAAATGGATAAGTTGGCACTCTTAAGCTCTCACTTGGTACATGATTGCTGCCATAAACATTGCCAACTTGTCCCTGTTTTAAAAAATGTCATTGGTTGTTAATAACTAGGCTAAAATAAAGACTCCCTTCTATACTTTCTTTCATAATGGTAGGGTTTTGTGCCATAATATCAGCTAATAAAGAAAGTTCTAAACCATACATATACTTGTGGAGTTTAGCTTCATCACTAATGCTCTCTACATGTATGGTAAGATTGAGGAATTAGTTTATATAATCCTATATACTTAGGCCTCTTTGCTCTAATTCATACCATCTCCGTGCTAATTTTTCTTTTTCAAGAGGAGAGACAAAGACTTTAGCCACAAGTGTCTTAAATGCATCCCAATTCTCTTTAAGTATGTTCTCTTTCTTGATGTATCTCCACCAAGTATACACAAATCCTTCCAACTATAAAGATGCAAAATGAATCATCATATCATCAATTCTAGGGAATATATCAATATAGGATTTTAATTTTAAAATCCATTCCTCTAAATCGGATGGTGAAGATGGCTGCCTATTATACTTTGCCAAATGATTTTATCCTTCAACTCCCTTTCATGAAAGGGTTGTTGTCCGAAAATGGATTGCTCATGGTTTGTAAGCATTGAACCTCCAAAATAAGATGGTACTCTTCCAATAGGTAGCTGAGAACTAGTATGAAACCTTCCCAATGGTAGAGGACCTCTAGGGGATTGGGGATTCAATCCATAAGCTTGGAAATTAGCACCATTCATACTATCCAAATAGTCATCATGCATTTGTAAAGTCTCACCTACTTCATATTGACTATTGAGAATGCCCCTGCATCCAATGATACCATTACCTTGGCATTTTGGTTAGGTGGATAAAGTAAAATTGAGGAATTACTGTTTGAATGAGCTCTCTCCTTAGCTTCCTCAATACCCATTTGCACTTGCATCTATTAGGAGAATTTAGTCATTATTTGAGCATTGGATTCTACTAATTTATCAACTGAAGCCTTCATTTGAGTAGTAGAATCCACTAACTTCTCAATGGAAGACTTCATTTGATTACTAGACAATACCATTTGTTCAACTCTAGATAATAGCTCCATATGCCTTTGAGCATGTCTATTCTCATATTCACACATGGTATTATTAAGTACACTAATTTCTCCTTGCATATGAGGCTCTTCAAGGCTCTCTTGAGGTGTATTTTTCAACATAGAATCTTTGATTTGCTAAGCATATTCATACTGGGCCTTACTCTTTCCCTTATGACCTGACATATTCATATGGGCCTTACTGGGCATTTTCTGTAGTTAGGCTATGTATATATGTATTTTTTGACTAGGCAACCATTCGAGAGTGTTACAGTGTATGAAGCAGGTTAACAGCTCCATTAGGGTCAGATTAAGTGCAGATGCCACTCAGCAACCACATCATCACTGCCAAGTCAGATGCCACGTGGTAGTCTGCAGGGGACATGTGTAGTCAGACAGTACAGGTCAAACAGTTCTACATCAGTCGACTGCAACCGACCTGGTCATTATTTGGCATTTCTTTTCTACTATATATAGCAGCTCTCTAGCACATTGTTCTAGACTTGGTGATTGCAGATTTCAAGGCTGAGATAGGACAGATTGCAGCATACTTTGAGGTGTACAGCAGGTGGCATCATCAAGGTGGAGATACGCAGATATACACACTGCACCCATGTACATATTTGCATTCCTTTGTATTCAACATACTTCATACAGCAAATCTTGTTCTTCTGTCTCTTCTCTCTCTCTTCTCTCTATATTCACTCTACTCTCTGAGTCTTGGTCCCACGCTTCCATATCGCTACACTCTGACATGGTATCAGAGTAGTAAAGGCGTACTGGTAATTGAGTGAAGAACCTACATGAAGAGGAGATTTCAGCACGACACAAGGCTCTATATCCCCAGCTTTCGAGGGTGAGTGGGAGGGCTACACATTGGAACAAGGCTGAAGCAAGCGTGGGCGCATGAGAAAGGAGCATAATTGGTGAATTTATTATTGTTTGTTGCTATTTGAAGAGGTGGAAGGTTGCGTTTTTTGCCTTCAAGTGCAAATTTTATATTTTCATCGCCTCCAGCGACTGAAGGTTCGAGAAGTGGAGAAAAGAGCGCTAGCAGGCTGCATTTTCATAGTCAATGGGGTTTCTTTTGCTTTTGTGTGGGATTGCAGGTGAAGATGTCTACAGAGACTAATGTGGAGTTCCATGCGATCATGGACATGTCTTATCGACTCTTTCATCAGATCAAAAGCTTGATGGCGACAATTACCGCATCTAGCGCTTGATGATATTGGTCATATTGGAAGTCTTACGATTTGGCAGAGCTCATGACGGAGGAGATCGACCGGCCCTCGATGAGAGATGGATCCAAACTCTCTCCAAATGCTCGTGCAGAGGCCTAGTCTCATTGGGACAAGCTGAATGCTAGGATTCGTTCTTTTCTTTTTCTATCTTGTACTATAGTCGTGATAGCCCATATAGAGCACTTGACAGTGGCTCGAGAGATATGGCTGGAGCTTGACCAGATGTACAACCGAATGACCCTTATGAAGAGGGTTTCTTTGGAGGTGCAAATGTGGACCCTGTCCGTGAATAAGTCTTATTCGCTTCGGGAACACATCAACAAGCTTCGACAGCTTCAAATGCAGGTTCAAAATACAAGGAAGCCGATTTCCTCCGAAGATATGGCAATCACCTTGATGTCCGAGTTGCCGCCACGATTCGATGTCTTTTATTCTACTCTTATTGCTTCAGGGCAAGAGTCGACTCTTCGTTGGGAAGAGTTAGTTCCTATGGTCTTAGACTAAGAGGAACAATTGAAGGGACAGAATGCTTCCAAATTTGAGACATTGACTGGTCAAGTTGCCTCTCAAAAGAAGGGGAAGGACCAAAAGGAGGCACTAGGCACATTCTATAGAGCTTGTTTACTCTAACTATTGTTTGATGTCCCGTGTTATGCAGGATAGCCCACCTTCGTGAAGGAGGCTTTACAATCAACACCTTGGAAGAAAGCAGTGGAAGCTGAGTTGGAGGCTATTGAGAGGAATGGCACTTGGTACCTAGTTCCTCGTCCCTCTCATAAGAAGGTGATTGGTGTCTAAGTGGGTCTTCAAGACCAAGTACCACTTCATAAGGGAGAAGCTTTTGGATAAGACCATAGATGTGAAGTACTACAAGACGAAGGACAATCTTGCAAATTTGTTCATGAAGGCAGTTCCCCAAGCTCCTCTTTGGAGGTATGTCAGATCCCTTAGTCTTATGTCTCATCCAGGATTTGAGAGGGGTGTTAGAGATTGTCATCCCTTGGACAGGAATTTTCCTCAGTTAGGTGTACATATGTATTTGTTAGCCATGCAGCCATTCGAGAGTGTTACAATATGCGAAGCAAGTTGACGACTCAGATGCCACATATCAAGTCTGCAGTCGAACATGTGCAGTCGAACAGTACAGGTCAAATAGTTCTGTATCAGTCGGCTGCATTTAATGCAACTGACCTGGTCATTATTTGGCATTTCTTTTCTGCTACATATAGCAACTCTCCAACACATTGTTCTACACTTGGCGATTGCAAATTTCATGGTTGAGATTGGGCAGATTGCAGTATACTTCGAGGTGTATAGCAGGTGGCATCAGCAAGGTGGAGATACGCAGACATATGCAATGCACCCGTATACATATCTGCATTCCTTTATATTCAACATACTTCATACAGTAAATATTCTTGTTATTCTATCTATTTCTCTCTCTTCTCTTTGTGTTCACTCTACTCTCCCTGTGTCTTGGTCCCACACTTTCGCATCGCTGCACTCTAACATATCAATGTGGCAATAACATGCTACTCTAATCAATTAACATGATGTTCATTACTGAAATTTTCATTCAACCTTCCATGATATGCATGATTGATCAATGGAAATTCAAAATGAAGAATGTAGTAGTGGCTGAAGGCCTTACCAATGTAATTCAATGACTCACTCATTGCTAGTACTTACCCTATACAATATTTCAAACCTGGATTTTAAAAAATCAACCAATTAAATCAAGGTTATACATCAAAACATTGTAAATGATATCCATGATGAAATAAGATTTAAATGAATATTGAAATTCAATGTAATAAGCTCTGATTAATGATAAGAACACTAATCTCTACTCTATTGATCAATTCAAAGAATTAATTGATCAACAATCTCTCATCAAGTGAAAAAGCTTTAAGCAAGTGAATTATTGAGAGATTTCAAGAGATTTCAAAGATTAAGCAAGTGAAATACATTGATATTGAAGGATTTCAAAGATTAAGCAAGTGAAATATCTTGATTACACTTGAAGAATATTATTAATGCAAGCTTCAATCGAATTATTAGAAGAGTCCTCCATAATACACCATCAATCCTTATTAAAGCTTGAAGAGTCTATAAGATCAGCCCATATAAGCTCAAATATGATGGAATCCATGAAGAATCAATGCCCTGAGCTTACTTGAATACTTGAATGTTGAAGATTCAAGCTTCTTGGAGAAAAGCCCCAAAATAATTCTTCAATACGAGCTTTAAGAACCTCAACATGCTGAAATCATTGCAATGCCTTCAATCTTAAAGTCCATCCTGCTCCAAAATTATGGTAAAAACGCTTTGAAGGTCAAGAAGAGCCAAAGATTGAAGAAATTGAAGCTTCCCAATCTAAAGCTATGGCTATCCTACTATGTATTAGGGTTTCAAAGAGAAGAAATAAAGATTAGTGGCTTTCAAGGCTTGTCCCTGCTGCTAAATATAATGCCAAGTAATGGTTCAAATGTTAAGCAATCTGCAAGTAAGTGACTATTACATGTTGTGAACTGCAGACAAAGAGCAAGAAATCAATGCAAATTTCAACACATTTTTCAAACTACTTCCTAATGTGTATGCTTTATCACAACTCACATTATAGTGCTCTATCTGATTCTCAAGGGCTAAAGGATCATTGCTCCATGGTTAGACAAAAAGAAAATGACTCTGGAGAGTAAGATGTTGCATTTCTTAACAGCCACCATGAAAGCTTCAACCAAAAGCTTGAAAGAGAAGGAGAAGGCTCTACTCCAAAAAGTAATTGAGGTTTAAGACTTCTAAGTCCAATTAATCCCCATTTTACCAAATACCTCCAAACTTTGCATGAAAATTTGATGACGATTTGTTATTTTGTCCATCCACTGCCATATCTCTCTCTTTCATCTTCAAAGATCTCTAGATTTTGTCTCCTTCCATTTATAGATGTCTTACAAGTCACTGCTAGTCCCTATCTATGTCTTGTACTTGTTGTACTTGTTTGACACTAATTTTTATGATGAAAATTAAAATTGAATATGAAAAAAAATAGAAAAAATAGATCAAAAATCATTACTCTAATATCATTTGTCAAGGAGAAAACTAGAGAGAGAAAGAGGAGAGAAAACTATAAAACAAAGAGAATGAGTACAAAATAAAGAGAGTGACGAGGAGAGAAAAAAACTAGAAAATGAGAGAGAAAGACAAAAAGAAGAGAAGCATAGAAGCTGTGAATAAAGAGGCGAGGTAAGAAACAATAGTGTATTAATGTTCCAAAAAAGATGTGAAATTTTACATCTCTTCCTTTTATACCTATATCAGTGTGACAAGGTATTATTATTCATTCTATACTAAACATCTCTTCGTCCCAACTTACAATTCTATGATCTATCAAGCTCATATGTTCCATAACATACTCAGGTCATAAGCATGCATGTACTTGGCTCACTCTTAACACTCCATTGTGTTTTATCAATCATCCACCTTGTTTTCCTCAAAACAAGGCAAAGAAAGGGCATGAGAGTCTCTTCTAATCAATCCTCTTTAAGCCATGAATCAGTATGTGACTAATCAATAGATTCACAACATTCACCAAATCAAACTAGTGTAGAGCCACTAAAGATGGCAAGCATGGCTCAAGGGTTCCACACAAGCAAACTCCGAACTGGTTTCAAGATCATTAGCAAGCCAACCTACTAAGGCATTGAGAAATGCACTCCTTTATGTTCTCCAATGGAGTACACCATCGACCTGCACTACCGTGCACCAACTAGAACAAAGCCAGAGTTGGGGATTAACACTCTTATTTTTCAATCTATGACATTCAAACCCATGAAACGAAAATAACTTATAACCACCTAGACTTATACATTCAACACATATCATCAATAAAATCTCCAAAACTACTAGACACTCCGAAACATAACAAGCATAGGCCCATGCCTTAAACTGGTTCAACTTTAAATGTAGATCATGAAGACTGTAGAATCAAGGATTAATTTTGTGGTCAGTTCAGAGATTGAAAAATGTTAATTGTTATAGCACTTTCATGCCTAAATTATATTCCATTAATCAATCGTGCAGAATCAATGTCAAAAACTACCCAAGGGTCACATCACTTTTAGTTAAACCAAAAATGATGAAAACCTCACAATCACTCGTCACACTGAGAATTTTGTAGTACCCTTTAGACTATCAAGCGGCCATCCACTGTGATTTTCCAGCAACATTTCCACAATTAAAAAGTTGTAACCAGAAAGTGCCATCGGTATGACATGCCATCTCATTTTATACAACACTTTCTTAAAGATCAAGCCACTGTTAAAATATGCGGGGCCTAGAGCATGGCAGATATGCAAGCTATGGAGGTTGAAAGAGGAAGAAACTCATGAAGACATTGACCTTGACAAATACAAATTGTCACACAAGTGAATTAGGTTCCAAGATTGAAACTTGGACTCATAAACACAATCTTGTGTGTGGATAGTGACATAAACACTTTACTGGAAAGAAAAGAGTACTATCATTGCATTAAAAAAAAGTGCAAGTACAATGCTTTATAGGAATTCAGTGGTAACACTTCTCTTACTGTGCATATGGGATTCTGGTCCTGAGCCCTCACTGCTTCTTACAAAGGGACTAAAGTAAATGTGATTGCAAATATCTCAACACCCCTCCTCAATCACAACTAGTAGTACAAAGTGTGTAAAGGCTTTAGTGAGAGCAACTCCTGCAAAGTGTGGGCACACCATAAACATGGCAAAACTCCAGAGGCTGTTGCAAAAAAGCTAAGTGTGGGTACCACAAACATTATGGACATCCAAAGGCTTTAGCAGGGGCCTCACAAAGTGTACAGAGGCTGTAGTACAAGGCTACATGAGGAGTTTATAAGTTTATGTCCGAAGCATTAGCACTAGGCAATACAATGCTAAAAAAGTCTATCTAAATAAGACTAATGAGGTTTGCTTTTCTCATGGTGGTCTTTTTCTTCTTCTTCTTCTTTTGCTCCATTTTCTTCTTCTTTAACTGCAACTAGACAGGCCTTTTGGGACCTCTTTCTGGTGTGGCAGAACTTCTCAATGTATTTGGTCCTTTTGCAAAAGTCACAAAAAAGTTGGTCCTTCTTGCCTTTGTACCTATTGCCAACATATAATGCATGTTCATCTCTAGAGGTGCTTGGTTCTTTCTTAGTTTTTAGCTTCTTTTTCTCCTCTAACAATGATGCCTGGATATCAATAAGTTAAGGGTTTTGCATGTTGATTAAAGTTATTGATACATTATTATATTCGGGAGGTAAACTCTTGAGTAGAACACCAATGCAAACATCTTCTCCCATTTTAATGTTGATTCCTGCAAGTTGGATTAGAAGTTCTTCCATGTAATTCAGATGTGTAGAAAGTAATATACTAGACTTCATTTCAAGCCTAACAAACTCAATCAAGAGACCGTTATTTGATTATTTAGAATGTGCACCAAACAAGGTGTCAAGTCTCTTCCATGTATTCTCTAAAGTCTCATAGTTATCCACATGGTGGATATAGCTATCATCTAGCTCCAGTTTAATAATGGCCTGGACTTTATCATCGTTCTTTTACCAAGTGACAACAAGGTCCGCATCATGATGCTTCTTTTCTTTTCCGATGATAATAGCCCAAAGACCCTTCTTCATCACGATGAGTTTGATACGAATCTGCCAGGTATGAAACCCAACTTCTTTGAAACGGACAATTGAAGAGTCTTTGCCTATATTAGACTTACGGAAACAATAGCAAATCAACTTTAAATTATCAAATTTAAGCAACAAAAGAGTTGATTGAGATGTGTCAAAAGACACTAGTACTAAGAGCACTAAATGAGTATCAATGGACACTATGTTTCTTCCTTGAGTCTTCCAAATTTGTAAAATCCTTCAAGTTTTTTCAAATCTAAATCTCCCCTTCTTGATTTCATACTGAGACCTTCAAATTTGAGTGACAAGACCTTCATGTGTATTGAAATCAATGAATAGATGAAGTTAAAAAAAAACTTCAGTGAAAGTGAGCTATGGCAGATCAAGGTTTTCAAAAACAAGCGACTAGTATTTTGCTTATTGCTGCTCACAGAGATAGCCATTTGAAAAACCCTCAAGGGGAGAGAGTTCAGATGTAAAGCTCCAAAAGCCTTATGATAATGATCAACATTGTTGCATATACAAACTGAACGAATTGTACAATCAAACACATGCGCAGACAAGACGAGTTGGTATTCACACAATGCTAAGCTAGATTATCATCAATGTCTTGGTTTGAAGTGCCAAGAAAAAGAGCCCAAAGCAAAGAAAGATCCCTCCCAAAGAAATCTTAATGAAATATGGCTTGGTTTGAGAGATATGAAGACTCCAAGCAAGATAGATACAGACTAGCTCTAGCTGCCAAGAGAGGTCAACTAGAAATAGAAGTGAAAAATGAGACCTTCAACTGGGACTTGAGCTGAGAAATGATTAATAAAAGCTGAAAGAGCAAAGAAGGAAGTTGAGATGAGCTAAGCCATGCCCAACTGGGCTCTAATACCATGTTAAAATGTGGGATTTAAAGCATGGCAGATACGGAAGCTATGGAGATTGAAAGAAGAAAAAACTCATGAAGACATTGCCCTTCACAAAGACAAATTGTCACACAAGTGAATTAGGTTTCAAGATTGAAACTTCGGACTCAAACACAATCTTGTGTGTGAACAATAACATAGACACTTTACTGGAAAAAAGACAGTACTATCATTGCATTAGAAAAGAGTGCAAGTACAATACTTTATAGGAATTGAGTGGTAGCACTTCTCCTACTATGCATATGGGATTCTGGTCCTGAGCCCTCATTGCTCCTTACAAAGAGACTGAAGTAGGCGTGATTGCAAATATCTCAACAGCCACCAATACGAGCTTTGGCTTAATCTCCACAAAATGCAATTTACAGCAAAAACAGCCAGAGACTTGGCCAGGCAACCTAGATTTTACAATCAGTTTATCTGAGCAAAAAGTAAACAATTACTCACAGATTTACAATGGCTTTAAGGCCCAGAAAAATGTCCAATAGCCCAGAAATAGCCGCTAGATATCTGTCAACCACACAACCAGCTTACACTGGCTGGAATCTTGCCCTCCTAGTCCAAACCTTCTACTTTACAAGCATTTACATGCATGCCACTGTCTGCTTGAATGGTGCAATAAAGAGATTTGTCTTGAAAACATGTGCTGACAAGGCACCTCTCAAGAAAAAATCACCTTCGTTTTGATGCAGCTTAACACCCTAAACAGCGCACACATATTCTCCACTGCTTTCACTATCAAGGCTGTCATCAAAATCCATGTCATCGAAACCCCAGCTTTCCTCCTGGAGATATTGGCTAATACCATAGCCCGGAGCAGGAATTCTTGCTTCAGCAACCATGTGCTCTATCTCGTCCTGGTTTTGAGGAGGCTCATCCATGTAATCAGCCAGAGCAGACGCACCATCTACAAGGTCTGCAGGCAAGTTCTTCAAGAACCACTCGTGATTTTTTATTTGATCCATGGTTATTCTCTGAAAGCACAAGAAAATCAGTAGTACATTCATGAACCATTGAAAACGAACAACTAGACACTTCATCACTTCCATATTAGATATTAGAATCTGCTTACTTGGGTGGGATTTCCAACAAATATTTTAGAAAGTAGATCCCTACATTCAGGGGTTATGGATATGTTTTCCGGAAATGCATATTGCACATTCCGAATTCTCTGCAAAACCAATATGCTTATTACAGCCCAACATATAGCTCGTGTTGAATAGCAAGAACATGACAAAACCTGCATACCTGAATGGTCTTACGAAAATTGCGTGGGTCCTCACGGTCCTCGAAAGGATAAGCTCCAACTAGCATAACATATAAGGTCACACCACAAGACCACACATCTGCAATCTGGAACATGAATCGAAGTACATCCATTCACAGGAAAACCATGACAATAGGCCCTCTTAAATCACGATATAAACAACAAATATGAGTGTACCTTTCCATCATATTCTTTCTCTAACAAAACTTCTGGAGCAATATAAGCTGGAGTCCCCACTGTCGATTTTGGCTGTGAATGCAAAACTGAAGACTGCACTCAAAAGCAGTAAAATGCTAATAACATCAGGTTTTAACCTCACAACAAGACTGCAATTGTCACCAACTACAATCAAGCATATACTGTGTTTACCTTAGAGTATCCAAAGTCACATATTTTGAGGCGTGGAGTATCACTTCCATCCAGAAGTGTGTTTTCCAGCTTTAAGTCACGATGACAAATTTGCTGGCATGGACAGAGACGTTATCTCTTGTTAAAAGGCCATTAAACCAACATCTGATTGTCGAAATTATGCAAGATGCACAAGATACCATTGTATGACAGTAACTAACTCCTGAGATTAGTTGCTGGAAAAAGAACCGTGCCTGAATAAAGGAATCCATCAGTTATTATTACATGCCTCAACACAGTACTTATGTAAACAGAAAAATAGTGAGGTGTTGAAAAGGTTGCAACATCAATATATAAAGCATTCTCACTAATCTCAGATTGTAATTGTATTACTATGGCATAAACAATCTGACCCACAACTTACAAAACAATTAGAAGGGACTCTGAAGTTTGCAAACCTCATCCTCACTAAATCGGCCTGCCTTGCTTATCCTTTCAAAAAGCTCACCTCCAGCCGCATATTCCATCACAATGGCTAAGTGAGTAGGTGTCAAAATAACCTTCCATCAAGATGGGGATGCATTAGACCACTTACAGCAACCATGTGCAAATCCACAACTAAAAATCTATTTACTGACAAATTTACCTCTTTAAAACGGACAATGTTAGGATGGCGAAGCGAACGGTGGTTCATTATCTCTCTTGACACGGTTCCGTCGATCTGCACAGCACCAATACGTAAGCTAAGAGACAACACATGAGCCCCTTGCTTTTAATCAAGTATAACTCAAAGAGCAAGACCATTTATGCTCCTCAAGCTGAAGATTTCTTTTCATGCATACTAATCATAACAATCCTAAGTCAGTTTTGTAGGTCACATGAGGCAATCTGGACAAAACGCACAAGAGATGGTAAATGTTTCCATTTTTTCAGGGAGCACAAGCAATGAATAGAATCCCAACTATCCTCACTTCATATACTTTAAGCATCCAATACAGAGAGGAACTATATCATGCCTTTCCATCTGCAAATTAAAGGATGCTACTTTTGATCAAAGTAGAAGTAAGAGCTGATATTCCATTATCTTAGAAGTTCGAAGTAGAGAATCCCTCTGAAGAAAGGAGGGAGCTCAGCTCATTTTCAAAGTCCTGCACTGTCTGTGCCTCTCAGAAGCAGGAGACTCTATTTGGGAAAGATTTATCCTCCTTTCAGAGGAGGTTAACTTGGAGGAGAGACTTAACCAAACCGGTAATTCCTGCCGCAGAAGCAAGATGTGTCCTTTAAAACCCAATTCACGACCTCTCTTTTCTATATAATTAAACTTGCAAAAAACCCCACTTTAAGCCATGTCTCCTCTCCTGGCTCTGACAATAGCAAAGGTCTGATTTTCACAAGCCACAATGCAGAGGCTCAAATCTTGACTGTGCAACTTGAATCAACAGCAATGAGGGCATCAACAATGACTGATGGGAAACCCCTAGTCTACTACCTTCTCGCCTCGCTCGATGTACTTGACGGCGACGAGCTCTTTGGATGCCTTGTCTCGCATGAGGCGGGCGACTCCAAAGTTCCCCGAGCCGATGTCCTTGACGTGTTCGTACCGATCATTGTCATGCGTGATGGGGATTTCCAGGGAGCTGCCTACGCCAATGGCAGGGGGGAGGGTGGCTCCAGGGACGCAATCCATGTGAGGGGAGGAGGAGGAACCGCTGTCTCTCTCTCTCTCTCTCTCTCTCTCTCTCTCTCTCTCTGTGCAGCAGGAGCCTGGCCTCTGGGGGGAATAAGAAGAAAGGGGGGAGGGGGGGAAAAGATGAAGAAAAATGTGAAGAGGATGAAGGAAGGCTAGGGTTTGGACAAAAGCTGCATCCTCAGATAGCCATTGGAGCATAGGTCAACGACAAACGGAGCTTGTGACATATACCCACCTACATGGGCGAAGCCATCTCTCTCTCTCTCTCTCTGTGTCTGTTCCTTGTGAGTCTTGTTTGCACCTGAAACCGAGAGGTGGGGGAGTCAGAGAGAGCGTACTTTTACACCGAAACGGATTAAGGCTTTGCCTATTCAGGCACCGTGTCACATGAGCCATATGTTTCCCACGCATCAACTAGTATCACTACCATCACATGCAAGGATCAATCCATCACTCTTAGCCTAAGCATCACATGGAAGGATTAATCCATCACATGGAAGGATCAATCCATCACTCTTAGCTTGAGCACATGACCCTCAGCGGTAACCTTGGTGGCAAACAGGGTAGGAACATCTCCTGAGTTGGACAAGAGTTGTTTTATCAAATAGTTTCGTTTGAATAGTTGTGGAAATCCCAGGGTGAGTCGTGTCAATCGACAACAAGAGTTGATCTTGTAACCAACAAGCCATTGGCACAAGGTCTTTTTAACCATTTCAACAAGACTACCATGGGTGGTTGTGTGCTAGACGTATCTTAGGTTCGCAAACGCAAGAATTGATGTGTGCGCACGTGCACACGCACACACAGAAAAGAAGTTTTTGACAATTTCATAGGTTCACGAATGCAACAATCAATGCACGTGTGGCGCACACACGTGCACACACACAAGTTTTTGACAATTTCATATGTGATCTGATGGTGTTGAGGTAGCTTCATGCGAAATAAATTATCTAAAAAGGGCCTATGTGTTCGCCAGTAGTGGACATTTTTGCAAAGGAACCACAAAAATGTTGGGTCAGTTAGCAAGGGTATTGAGCACCCCTTACCATGTATATCTAATCGGCTTAAGATATTATTTATGTCTCGAACCTTTTTGTAAACCAATCAATATGAGGATGAGCTTCCAAAGGGAACAAGTTTTCCTATTTGAATTTCTACAAAAAGCATCATTTTTATGAGAAAATATTAACAACTTACATCATTTTTATGAGACCTAACTAAATCCATTCCAATGAGATTTCTAGCTAATAAAAGTACAAATAATTGTCATAGTCTATGACTTATGAAAACCACAAAGAAGACAATAAGGACAAAAAGGTACACCCATGTGTTTGCCTTTGTTTAAAAATATCATTGGGTAACACATCTCTTTTCTTCATACTAACATTCTCTTTAAGAATGAGCAATCTACCTATGACGCCTATCAAGCGCCATCATGTTTCAATGTCTAGAGTTAAACATAAATGGATGAAAACTTATCTTTGGTGTAAATTAACATTGTATTGCGAAATCATGAGCATTATGTGGCTCATTTGCATCTCTAGTCACTTCTTGTGGCTTCCCTACCCACATAACAACCTAAGAGAAAGAATTAGGTAGCATCATATTCAAGCTCCTCCCCCACCCCCACCCCCACCCCCACCCCTCCTTGCAAAAAATAGCTCATGTTGTAAGGCATAATGAAATTCTCTCATGAGAACAATGTGACAAAATAAGAAATTTTTAAGACAAAGTAGCCAATTATAGCATAAAACTTAAGGCCTTTAATATTTTTTCTGCTTCAAAAACACCAACAAAGGTAACTTTTATTATTATTTTGTGACATCCATCATTTCATCAAAGAAATGGATGCATTGCCATATAAAGTTTTTAACTTGCAACATTATTAGACTCAAATGCATAATGTTATGCCTAACCAACTTCATGTGCATTTCATAATGTTATCATTGTCACAACTTGTTTCGGCTTCGTTAAACAATACTAATTGCATACCATATGTCCATATAACCTGTATATGTTATTATTTGTACATGTCATATGAAAATCCCACTTGGCAAGACCGCCAAAGGGAGATCACTTTATAGCATTAGACGAACAAAACATGGAAAATGATAGGACTATTATGCTTATTCCAAACTTTTTTAAGATGTCATGCATGATTAGCCATCCAAAAATGAACCTTTTGGAACAGGATATCTACACTCAAAATCTTGACAATACATATGCACTTCTCAATGTGTTTAGAAAATTGATTTTGCAAGCATGTCAAAAGATGTAGCTATGCTTGCCAAAACACATGAGCCAAAAGTTATGAATGTAATTGGCATGTCCCTCAAATAATTTCATGCCACAACTATAAGGGATAGAAGCATACATTGTTTATATGATAACGTGCACTAATCCAGGAGAGTCTAGCTTTACTAAACTATAGAAACTCAATTGCTCACTTTTTGACTAGTTTTATTATTTTCCTAATGGTATGTATATATACATGGATGTGTAGGTTAGCTTATTTATGTGTATATACTCTAGCTCACAATAGATAAGTAAATGATGGACTTTACATCAAGGTACATATAGTAATGTGTGGCATATAACTATAGAAATCATTCAAGGGAGTAAGCCATACAAGCAATAATGCAAATGGCACCAACAAGGTAAGGAGAAACAAATATTTCTACATGTAATTTAAGGAAAAAATAAGTGACTAATGGAGCGTATCCAAAGCCAAAATACTAGTATCACCAAGCCTTACATACCTCCAACAAAGCAAGTTGCAATCATCGCCATAATCTCTAATAGACTAGGGGAAAGGAGTTGAAACAACGTCACCTAGTATGTTGTGCTTCAATCTTGCAATATATTTGTAAAGGTTATTGTGGGTCAAGCTCCAAACTTCACTTAATACTAAAAGAAAATAATCAAAACCAACAATGCAAGGAAAATTATAGTAACTACATTTAAAAAACTAGGTCATGCAAAAGAGCACACTTTAAGAGAAAGAAATGATCAATCAAAACCAATTATTTGTGATATCTAGAGATCAGTAGCCATCAATATTTGCAAAAAAATCTGACTTTATTGGGAATAGATTGTTTTTCTTTTGGTACAAATACCCATTGGCTTCTTCACCCTAGTAAGCCATAAAGAAAGATAGAGGGAGAGGATTGCACAAAGAGGAAGAGAAGGAAGGGAACACACTCACACTCTCACACACAAGATGGATTGTGGGAGGGAAGCCAAAGGAGGAATCACATAGAGAGAAAGAAAAGGAAAGGAAAAACACATGCGCACGCACGCACGCACATGAAGGGGGAGGAAGGAAAGGAGGGAGGGAGGTGATATTAAGCTCTCATTCCCACAAATATCTGTCTCTTAGGAGTTACTTAGGAGCAGCATGATGTAAGCAAAGAATTGAATTTACATAAGAGCAATATCTATTTTCGAAAAAAAATGTTTGGAGAACCCATTCCTCTACTCTTATATTTGAAAAGAACTATGTAGCTTATAAAAAGTTCAATGACCATCAAAACACATCTATTGGATATGATTTTTTGTTTAGTAGCATTGCACATAAGGGAATGCTAGAGTAATTGTTAGGGGTTCTAGCATGTTCTTGAGGGGAACATTACCCAAATAACTAGCACTTTGTAGGTCTTTTATTTTTCTTTTTTGTTCTTTTCAAGGGCTTGATTCTTCCCCTTATCAACCATCAAAATGAGCATAAGAGAAAAGGAACTACCAAGCATAGGGCAATGCTCCAACACATGATGTGTTCTCATGTTCAAGAGAAAGAGAATGCATTGCAAGGGAAGTGCACATGGTTACAGGCATGCCCCTCTAACAATTTCTTATGTTTGCATAAAGTGTTGCTTTAAAACCAAGAGCTTTTGCTTTCATGTTGTCATCCCTTTTATTCACCTATGATAATGACCTAAGATGCTTGTTTAAAACAATATAAATGTGTTTAGCTTCTAGTTTGTGTACACTTCATAGTCATGCCCACTATGTTTGCTTTCTTTATTCAAATGCAATTGTGAACAATTCAATGAATACAATCTTGACTTTTAGCAAAATGTGAGGTTACCATCACTATATTGTATAAGTGATTCTCAAAATGATAACACTAATACAAGTAAGAATCATGTGCTTGCTATGTGACTTTGACTAGACCAACTTTCCTCTTGAATCATGGTAGGGAGCATGGCATGTGTATCAATGGTTAAGTTGCAAAAATCTATGTGTTCTTGGTCTTTATGGGTACATAGCTATTAAAGATGTCAAATATATCAAGGCCATAACTATTGTACAATAATCATGGGTGCAAAAAGTACAAAGATGGGCCATGTAAGCTCAACTAGCTCAAAAGTAGAAACCCAAATATATAGCTCAAAAAGGTACTTGAGATTCCAAAATTGTTAACGATACTCATATGGTTGATATTTGGGTCTTCTCATAATACATTCCCACTTTCCCTAGTAAAAAAGAAAATGACTCTTGTCAACCTTCCCTCCCATTTGGCAAATGTGGGCTTTTTTAGGACATCCAAACTTGAATTATAGGGTACATCTCAAACAACAAATAATGACATGCCACAAGAATATCACATCACTAAATATTTTCATTGGTATGTGTATCCACTTTCAAGAGTACATCAAAAAGTTCCCATGATTAAGTCTCTTGTCAACCTTCAATGCACCTCAAACTACATTTCTAATATTGGAAATGACACTTAGATCACTAAGGGAATTAAGCTTTCTATCACTGTGATTTGGCATAATTTTGTAGTACGCTATTAATAAGCACATGTTCGGATCATTATATACCATTGTTTCTATAGACATCAATATCTTTGTCAATAAATTAGATCAAATATATATCATAAAATGTCCCCAAATAGACACAATGTATGTGATGTACCAAGTGTATATTATGGTTAGGCTTGGTGCAAATCCTTTATGAGTTGTTTTTATATGCGATACTGTGAAACACATTAGGCAAAAGTTTTAACGTAAAGTTTGTAGGGCCAAATTTATGAAATCATTTAATCCTTTTGTGAATGTTGCATGGAGTTCATTAAATGTATATAATATTTGAGGTAACAATAGCTTATGAGTCATTAGCACTCTAGAATAGTTTTTAGTGAAACTCGATACAAGTGTTCTAAAGACCCTAATTTGGAACTAGAAGCATATGATTGGTGCTTTGGAAGTAGAAAGTGCTCTAAAGTCAAAGTGAAAATTATAATCCCAAGAGAGTGTTGGGGTAAATGCCAATGGTCTATGGCCAAGTGGGCACCCCTTGTATATGTACACATTGTATATTCATATATAAGCAAAGATAACAAAGAATAATGATATCATTCATTTGTACCCACATAACTCTCTTATGTTCTTCTCTCTATCAATCCTCTTGCACTCCATACCTTCTATCTCTCATTGAGCTCACATTCCGCCCATTGCTTTCCTCTTTGATATCAAAGCAGTGTTCAGTGTTCCTCAAGCTCATGCTTAGAGGAAGGAGTGTGAGGGGTGAAGCTTTGTCGCAAAGTTTGAGTATTCGAGCTTCTTCTTCGACATTGATGCTTACTAGTCACACATTGATAGAGATACTATTCTCATCACTAGGATCTAGATATAAGTGAAACATGTGCTTGAGCCATTGAGGCTCAATTTGGGGCTGCAATAACCCACATTTGCAATGATTTGGCAATCATTTGTGCAATTGGGTTTGTAGCAAAATATATTGGCTTTGGATGCTCAAGAAGAGAACTTGGTACATGGTTTTGATGTATGCAAGCACAAGGCTTGTTTAAACAAGGGGCAACTCGTCTCTTGGAAGCAAGAGCCCTATTTGTTGTAAGGACAGGGTTCAAGTTGGGGCTTAAGAAGAGGCTCAGTGCTTATGCTTGTAATAGAGAAAAGGAAAGAGAGAGACACTTGATGGTTTGCTGAGATCGTGATATCTAGGGATTGTGCTACTGATCTAGATGTATGAAGAGATTGTTTATGCGAAAACAACCCATGTTGGTGCATTTTGATCAAACAAGCTAGTCATGCGATTTTCTCATGTTTTGGAAGCTACAAGGCAATTATTTTACCATAAAAGGTTCAAACATTAGTCTCAATACTAACTAGTTTGCGATTAGAGGTTCCCAAATTACTCCTAGCTTTGGATTGTGTCCAAATTTTGACAACTTTATTATCTTCTAGATCTTCTTAGGCTAGTTTATGCTCATCTTGAAGTGTTTATGTAGGTCGAAATTAATTTGTGAAGGTAATGTGCATGTACTTGGTCTCTGATGTTGCTTTACGCTCACAAGATAACTAGAATACTTGGGAAAGCTTCCAAAAAATTCATGTGCCTTTAGAAGTGCTAAAATATCATTTTTGCATCAATTTTATATTGGCTTGATATTTGGATAGTTGTTGCTTGTCTTTGTGGGGCACTCAATTTGTAGTCCATTAGTCTATTTTGAGCTTACAATTGGATATATCTTGTTGTTTTTTGTGTGCAGACACACTTTTGTCGTTCATTAAGTTTAGAGAATGCATTGCCCAATATTGAAAAGCTTGATGGAACCAACTTTTCATATTGGAAATAGCATATGTACAATTTATTAGTCCAGATGAAGTAGGTAAAGTTGATCAAATGTAGTGGGATTAAACTTGAGGACATGGATGCAGTTGTATGGGAGGAATTGGATGAGATAGCACACTCCATTATTATGCTGATATTCTAAAAGTCCCATATATTTTAATGTAAAAAACATGAAAGGTGTATATGGTACATGGAAAAAGCTAGGTGACCTGTATGAAAAGAAAGTGCAGTCATGTAGGTTTATTAACTAAAAGAACTTATTGATCTCCTCATGGAGGAGGGGTATTCGATGTACAATCACTCAATGAGTTCGAAATTATTTTCAGCCAATTGACATCTCAATAGATTGTCTTTCATGATTTAGTGAAGGACATGTTCTTGTTAGTCACCTTACTTGAGAGTTGGGATACTTTTAGAATAACCATTAGTAACACTATACCCACATGAAGTCATACATGTGCTAATGTTGAGAGTAGTTTGCTCACACTAAGGAGGTGAAAAGAAAGAAAAATGCAGGGTCAAGGATCTCTAGAGCACTTATGATGAGAGGAAGCTCAAATGCCAAGGGGAATTTTTGCGAGAGAGGCAAGTCAAGAAATGTCACATGACAAAAGGATATAGAATAAGGGTCACATTAAAAAGGATTGCTACAAGTGGAAGAATAAGCAAAAGAATCAAAAGACAAATGAGAATGATGGCAAATAAGGAAGAGAAAAGTCAAGCAAAGATAGAGAAGATAAATTCATGCAACACGATGATGGTGATGTTTTGTAAGTATCCTCTTTGCATGATGCATTCTTGGTTGCCATTGATAATGGCATGTCTCAAAACTAGCTTCAAGATTTTGAAGCATAGTTTCATGTTAACATAGGGAGTGGTTTTTTACTTATGATCTTGGAAAGAGAGGACGCATTTGTCTTGGAAACAACTATGTACACAACATTGTTGACATTGGGGATATACACTTGTCACTACCAAATGGTTTGTCTATTATCTTGTGAAATGTACAGCATATCCCAAACTTGGAAAAAGGTTTAACTAGTACATGACAACATGATGATTGTGGTTATAGAGTGATCTTTGGTGATCATGTGTGGAAGATTTGTAAGGGATACCTTATTGTGGCCAAATGGTCAAAATTTGATACTTTATATCATTTATATACTTTTGTGTTAAAAATGGGTTGTACCTGTCATTGAATAACCATTTGTTTCTTTATGGCATGCCATTTGGGGCATATGTTAGTCATTGGAATGAAAGCTATGTTCCATTTGAACTATCTTCCTTGTTTGATTTTTTTTAAAATATTGGTTTTTTGTGAGCATTATCTCTTTGGAAAGAAAACTAAAATATCATATAAGGGAGATTGTGGGGGTAGAAGATCATCATGCCTTGATTTGATTCATAGTTATTTGTGTGGGCTAATCCCCACGGTTTCATGAGGTGGATCATCATACATTGTCACTTCTCTAAGTGATGCCACAAGGAAGGTTTGGACTTATCCTCTTCACAAGAAGAGTGAGGTGTTGGATGCATTTTAAAAGTTCTTGGTATTTGCAAAGAATTGGTTAGAAAAGAAGTTCAAGTTCTTGAGGATTGATCATGGTGGATAGTACACCTTGCATGCCTTTACATACATTTGTAACTTTTGTGCAAGCTATGGTATCAAGAGAGAGTTGACAACTCTTAAGAATCTTGCTCAAAATCGTGTGGCTGAGAAGATGAACATGATCATTCTAGCAAGGGTCCATAGTATGCTCTCTAATGCCAGTCTCACTAATAGATTTTGGGTTAAAGATATAAAGTTAGCAATGTATTTGATCAACAAGTCTCCTAACAAGCCATTGGATGGAAACATACTAGAGGAGTTATGTTCTAGCAATAGGCTTAGTTATGATCAATTATTCGTCTTTGGCTATGAAGGCATTTATGTATATAACTGGAGACAAGAAGAGTAAGCTTGATCCTAAGTCTGAGAAATACATTTTTATTGGCTATGGAGAGTCAAGTGAAATGGGCTATAGCTTTGGGATCACAAATCTAGAAGGATAGTATGTAGACATGATGTCATTTTCAATTAGGATAAAATGCATAAGTAGCCTATCAAAATGGTTGAGATCCATAGAGTGGCATTTTAGAAAGATGGGCAACCAATACATGAGCAGATTGCACAATGTGTTCCACATGATGTAGGGCATATACAACCTACTAATGCTGAAGGGAGAGTGCCACAAAATGGTTTCACACATCTATGAGGGTTTCTAGACCTCTAGATAGATATACTTTATCTCTAGACTATGTCATTGTCATGATTACGGTGAGCCGTCTTATTATGTTGATGCTATGACTGGGGATAACCATCATAAGTGGAAGAGGACTATGCAGACATAGATGGATTCTTTGATAAAAATACTACTTGGTATTCAGTTCCTCTACCTAAGGGGAAACATGTATTTCCATGTACATGGTCTACAATATCAAATTATCTTCATCTAATGCATTACCTAAGTATAAGGCAAGATTGGTTGCCAAAGTATTTAAACTAGAGAACTAGATTGACTTTGATGAGATCTTCTCACCAATAGTCAAGATAACCACCCTTTGTATAGCTCTTTCTTTGGTTGCTAGAGAAATATGGAGTTGGTTCAAATGGATGTAAAGACTACTTTCTTGCATGGGAACTTGCACGAGGATATTTACATACAATATTGAGGGGTTTGTTGTGAAAGGTAAGGAGCATTTAGTATGTTGGCTACATAAGAGCTTATATGTTTGAGATAGGCTCCCAAGGAATGGCATCATAAGTTCAATGCCTTTATGCAATTTTAGGGGTACATTAGAAGTAAGACTAGTTACTACCTATACACTAGGAAGGCTAGGGATGGTAGCCTTATGCTCTTGATTAGTATGTGAATGACATGTTGATTATTAGAAAGTTTGTTGTGGATGTGGATGCTTTAAAGAAAAGGTTGCATGAAACCTTGGACATGAAGGACTTAGGGAATACTAGTCACATCCTTCGTATGAACATTATGCGAGATTGGGACAAGAAGATACTTTATTTGTCTCACAAGGAATACATTGGGAACATATTGTCGCATTTCAATATGGAGAGGAGGAAGGCCATCATTGTTCCATTGCCACCATATTTGAAAGTTTGCTAGGAGGACAACCCCAAGTCAGATGAGCAAAATGCTAAAATGGCAAAGGTCCTTTACGTATCTACAATTGGTAGCTTGATGTATCCCATAGTTGC
This sequence comes from Lygodium microphyllum, assembly GCF_053477565.2. Classification (NCBI taxonomy): domain Eukaryota; kingdom Viridiplantae; phylum Streptophyta; class Polypodiopsida; order Schizaeales; family Lygodiaceae; genus Lygodium; species Lygodium microphyllum. The sequence goes on along the minus strand of NC_141148.1, from coordinate 92,015,365 downwards.
TACAGATCTAGACATTGCCTATATAGTGGGAGCTATTATTAGTGGCTATATGGAAAACCCTAACAAGAAGCATTGGGAGGTACTAAAGAGTATCATTATATACTTGAATGACACTAGGTCTATGTGCACATGCTTTGGAAGGAAGGATGTCTCTGTTCTTAGATATGTAGACATTGATTTTGCAGGGAGTGTAGACTCCATGTTTTGTCTTCACTTTCACAGGTGGTGCAGTATTTCGGATCTCTTGATTAAAGCCATGTATGGATTTATTTACCACTAAGGCAAAGTGTGTTGCATCCATTGATGCTTGCAATGAAGTTATATGCCCTACTTGTCTAGTGGAAGACTTGGGCATTGTAGGAGATATACTTACAGTACATTGTGATACTTAGATTGCCATTTAGTTGGCATGGAGCCTTGTTTTTCATACAAAGACAAAGCACATTTAGGTGAAGCAACTCTTCATCGGGTAGGTGCTTGAGGACAAGCGCATTGAGCTTATCAAGATCTACACAAATGATAACCCTATAGATCTTCTTACAAAGAGTTCACCCTCTGAGAGGTTATTATCCTCTTCTTCGCCTACTTCCACCATAGCTTGAGAGAGAGAGAGAGAGAGAGAGAGAGAGAGAGAGAGAGAGAGAGAGTGTGTGTGTGTGTGTGTGTGTGTGTGGGGAGGGGGGGTGTGGATGTGTGTAGGTGCACACATGCATGCACATGAGCGAGTGAGTGATTAAATGAGTGAGTGAGTAAGTGAGTTTATCAGCTTGAGGGAGGCTCCCTCTCTTGTTCTCCTCTCATTCCCCTTCTTCTTGCCCTTCTTCTTTCTCTTACTTGCAATGATTGTAATAGTGGAAAAGAGAAGAAGGTAACTTGAAGCATTTGAGAAGTGCATGCAAGGATCATGTAGCTTGTTCCTGGTGGAGCAAATTATAAAAATGGAGATAATAACTAGTGTATCTACTATGATGAAGCATTTTGAGTTTCTTCTTGCTATCTTTTTTATTCTTCTTGTAATTTTGATAGCATGCCACTATCTAAAGAAGAGTCAGACCATCATACCAAATTATTTCCAAGAGTTTCTCCTCCGCATAAGGCCCCTTATATGCATAGTTCACTTCACCAAAAGAAATTTCAGTGGCAAATCACTGAACTTCTAGTTAAAGGCCTTATTTATCCTAGTTTCTCACCCTTTGGGTCACATGTACTTCTTGTCATGAAGGAAAACAATACATATTGCATGTGCATTGACTATAGAGCACTTAATAAAGTCACTAATTTTTTTTTGTATCATATACCATGTGTTGATGATCTATTAGATTAATTAAAGGGAGCTTTGCATTTTAGTAAATTGATTAAAAATCATGATACCATCAAATTGGAATTGACATTGTTGATATTGTTAAAATCTCTTTTCACACACAATTTGGTCACTATGAATTTGTTGTTATGCCTTTTGGTTTAACAAATACACCTACCACTTTTGCTAGGCTTATGTCATTTCTTTATTGTGTTTTTAAATGACATTTTAATTTTTAGTAAATTAGAAAGCGAACATAAAAGCATTGAAAAGTACTTTTAGATTTACTAAAAGTTCAATTCATATATTCTAACCTTGCTAAAAGTATGTTCTTTTAAGATCAAATTGAATATCTTGGTCATATTTTTCTACCCAAGGCATCAGTGTAGATCTAAAGAAAGTGCATACTATTAATTCATGGGATGTACCTAGAAATGTGCATGAAGTTTGCTATTTTCTTGGATTAATTGGTTCTTACAAGAAATTTGTGCATAATTTTTCTTTGATTGCTTTGCCTCTAACACTCCTCCTACATAAGAATGTTGTTTTTCATTGGGGGGTTGGTTAATAAAAATATTTTGATTCTTTAAAATATTATTGATTCATGATCCTATTTTCTAATTAGCTGATTTTAACCAAAAAAAATTTCTTATCACTGATGCCAGTGGATCAGGAATAGATGTTGTACTCATGCAAAATTACCATTCTATTGCTTTACGAGAGCCATAAATTGAAATATTTTAAACATAAGTATAGCACATATGACAGAGAATTATTAGCCACTGTCCATGCTCTAGATATTTTAAAATATTACCTTATGTGTTTGGAAGTTTTAATTAAAACCAATCGGCAAGTCATAAAGTATCTTTTATATTAGTATTAGTCAATAATTTCTCATAGGCATATTGAATGGCTTTCTTTATTCATAACTTCCACCCTATCATTCAATGTCAACCATGACACGCTAATGTTGTAGTTAATACCCTTAGTCGTCATCTCCATAATCCAAGATGCACTAATGTTGTAGATGATATCCTTAGCTATTATCCCCATAATCATGTTTCTACCCAAAAATGGTTACAAAAGTGACTATCACGATAAGAGAGAAGGATTTAGGAAAAACCATGGTATATAAACATAGTGCTGATAAAAAGCTTGGTGACTTAAGGAGCAATCAAAGTCCTTTTACATCGAATAAAATAGGCTTGTTTGCCAAACCTATCAATTGATGATCCAAATCATATCATTATGGGTTTTAGGGTTTTGTATATCATTATGAAATAAAATAGGCCATGTAAAAAAGGGATAAGGGGATGACCGCTCAAAAGGGATTTAGGGTTGTGTATATAAAGTTAAAAAGTGAATGGGAAGCTCATTCTTGTGTGTGGCCAAAAGTGGCTCTTCTTCTTCTTCTTCTTCTTCTTCTTGCTTGCTTGCTTGAGCTTGTGCTTGAGGGAGGGTGTGTGACAATGTGAGGGAGTGAGTGTGTGAGGGTGAGGGTGAGGGACTGTGGTGGAGAAGCTCTCCATCTTCCCCTCTCTTTTTCTCTTCTCTTCTCTTGCTCACAGCAATGGAGCTTGGAGCATGGAGCTTGAGGATGGAGCTCACTTGAAGCTTGCACTTGGATCGTGGAGCTATCGGAGTGCTCGGGAGAGGAGGCAACTCGATTGGGCATGGAGGTAAGCTCACTACACTCATAGAGAGGGATAGTGCATCGGCTATGTAAGAGGTAGCCATTAGTGCTTGCTTGAAACACTTGAACAATAAGCGGTCCGTGGGTCTTGGGCGTTGAGCTTGATCTTCCCTCTACATTTTGGTTCCATTGCTTGGACCAACGGATTCAAGCCTTGAGTGCTTGCAAGCTTCAAATCAAGCATTGAAGTAGGGTTTTCCCCGAACGGGTGCTTGAGGTCGATAGGTAGAAAGCGAGGAAGTTTGAAGAGGTATTCGATCTCCTTAGCAAGTACCTTTTTGGTTTTTTGGATTTGGAAAAGTAGGTTAGAGTAGTGTAGATGTTTTCTTTGTGATTTTTGTTTACATTTAGGTAGGATAGGAGCAAAATAGTTGAGCACACAATAGGATTTCTTTTGCTGTATAACAAGTTGAAATAGGGAAAAGAAGGGAAAAAAAGGAAATTTTCGGTTAAATGTTGATAAGGGGAGTAAGACTAAGGTGAATGTAGACTTGGGCAGGGTAATAAGAGGCCAAGAGTAGCAAGGGAGACCTCAGTTTGCATTTCAAGGATTCAAAAGAGCTGGAGAGAGAGAGAGAGCTTCATTGCATGGACCTGCTTTAATCTTGTCGTCGAGGAGTTCTTTGCCCACTATAGGTATTCCCACACCTTCTTCTACAAGAGTAGCTAGGATCTAGAGGTGCTCAACCAGTGGGAAGGCCTCGATCACTCGGCGTGACGAATTTTATGCAACTTTAGTAAAAAAAAAAAGTGTAATGTTCAACTCGTTCAAGTGACTGCAATTCTGGGCCGAGTCCCAGAATTGGCCCTCGGCCCTCTCGTATTTGGCCATGTTAAGAGTGGAAAAAGACTGAATTTTTAACTGATTTTTGTTATTTTTGAGGACTGAATGATTGATTTTTGATGGATTTAGAGTGATGTATGGTTGTTAATGGAAGTATTTGAGAGTGTTTTGGATGATATTGATTATGTTTTGGAAGTTCATGATGATTTTCAGTGGAGATATGAAGCTCTGTGATGTTCTGATATGTTCTGTTGAGCTTCTGATTGGTTATGTATACCTTCTGTATAGCTTCTGTTTTGTTCTGATTTTCTTTTGTATGAAGCATGGATTGATGATTGATGAAGATTGAGATCTTTTGGAAGCCTATTGAATAGTTTTTGATAGTATAAAATGATTTGAGTATGAGTTATGAGGTTTTGATGACCCTATGTAGACCTTCTGTAGAGCCTCTGTCTCTACTCTGTCTCAGTACTGTAACTGTTCTGTAGACCTTCTGTAAGTGTTCTGTAGAATGTATGTGTGACTTTGGGAAAGTTTTCTAACTTTTGGAAAGGATGAATCTAAGTTCAAAAGAGCTAAAACAAATGGAAGAAGCAATTGCTGAAGACTGAAGAGAAGACTAAGTAACAGTGACAGTAGTGAGCTGTAAAAAGACACTGTAGTGGCTCTGGTGACTCTTCATATCAGACATACCTCTTGGGAGGTGCATCCAAGACCTAAGAATGATTATTGAGAGTTATTATGAGAGTATTGTAGTGAGGAGATGATGTACTATTGAGAGAGAGAGAGAGAGAGAGAGAGAGAGAGAGAGAGAGAGAGAGAGAGAGAGAGAGAGAGAGAGAGAGAGAGAGAGAGAGAGAGAGAGAGAGAGAGCCAATTCTATCAAAACAGTGTAACTGTATATGAGAGATTGAGAGAGAGAACTATGAAGACATTGAAGATGAATAATATGTGATTGATTTTCATTCAAAGATGGTGTATTCCTTTGTGTTCTTTGTTCTATTGATGGATTCTATGAAGATGTTGAAGATTATGGTTGATTCTATCAAATCCGTGGGAGATATCTACTATGATGCTGCACGAAGAATTGTTGTTTTCTTTGTTTTGGTTATCAAAAGAATGAAATAAAAGCTTGTTGATGTTACAAGATAGATTTTCTTGCAAGAGAATTCCATTTTCCTTGGTGTTCCTCTTGGGGCTCCATGTTTTTGGTGCGCAGTCGGGGAAACTTGCCATTAACAAGCACCAAAAGAGGCTGAAAATGAAGGAAATGGCATTGTCAAGAAGAGGAGAGTTCAATGGATGTTTGCAAAGTTCCCTCTTCCACTGAAGAGTTGGAGACTCTCATAATCAAAGCCACTTTCCACAAGAAGTTCATCCCACAATGGCGGAAACATATCACCATCATGATGCATGCTCTATGTGGTGGATTGTTTCCTCTTCCTGTTGAAGCAACAGAAACTTGCATCTTGGTGGCAAACTGTTAGGGAACAAACTAAAGAGCAAAAATAGAGAGAATGACCATCCATGGAAGATTTGGCATTCATTGAAAAGTTTTCAGACATCATCAAGTGGGAGATTGTGAAGAAGCTTTAGGAGTCTTGGTCTGTGGAGGTTCACGAAAACAAGAAGGAAAAGAGTTGGAATTTGTTCATGGATGCTCAACAGCAAGATACATGGGATGCTTGGCACACTGGTAATCTTCTGTTTTTCCAATTAGCAACCCACTGGAAGTTGGTAGACAAAGTGTTTTTTACAACATACACTGTTGAAACCCTCAGAAACTGGCATTATTATAATGACACAACAACGATCCTAAGAAGAATGAGTTTTGATACTTTTAGAATGTAATATCTTCCCCTCTGTAGTGGTTTGAAAGTTGAATTCAGAGATGTTGAAAAGAAGGAAGTAGAAGAGATGTTGGCCAGAGAATCCCTCAGAGACTAAAGCCCTCTCTGATACTATCTTGTTGAGTCCAGACCAACTGGTTGAAGCCAACCCCCTGATGAATGATGCAATAAAGAGGCAAGCGTTAGAACGAGCCCAAAGGTATATGAGAAGAGAAAATGCAAAAATCAAAGCTGAGAAGGAGCTTGCAGCAGAAGCCTCCTTTGACGCCCTAAAAGCACTCTTTATAGAAGTCCCCATGGCCACTCAAGGTTCCCTTCCTAGTCAGATTCGTCCTGGAAATATTGATGACAGGCCAACAAATGTAGTCCCATTGCTAGTTTTTAAGGGAGAGTACAATGAAGACCCTGATCTTCATGTAGCAGAATTTATGGTAGCATGTGTGGCTAACAATGCCAGAACCCCCGAGCATTGGTTAGTGATATTCCCCGCCACTTTCAAAGGTGCGGCGTTTCAGTGGTATGAGAGACAAGCAACAGGAACTTTTGGCACTTGGGACAATCTGAAGTTATCATTCCTCACTAAATTCAGGCGTGAAGGTTTTGAATAGCGGATGCGAGAGGAGTTCATGAACCTAAGTCAGTCCTCTAGAGAAAGAGTAGAAGCTTATGTCTTGCGAATGGAATCCATCCTGAAGAGATGGACTAACCATCATTTGGACGAAGGCATCCAGAAAGGAGTGTTTCTTAGGGGCCTACAACCAGAAGTTCGCAAGTTTGTGGAATTGAGAAGACCAGTTAATCTGCAAGCTGCAGTGGAAGGTGCAAGATCGTATGATGAAGTTGAAGCAAGGCTATCAATGACTCCAGGATGAGGAGTCTTACCTCCTCCCATGCCTGGAATGGTATACCCACCAAATTCAGTCCCAGGGACAGTTCCCTACCCCTATCCCCAGATGCAAATAGTGCTGCAGTATAATGCACCCAACCCATTGTGGTCACCACAGACGGCAGTGCCTCAAATGATGATACAATCACAACAGCAGTGGAACCCATTTAACTAGAATCAACAACCCAAGTCTCAACAGGAGCTCTAAATCAGAGCTAGAATAGAGGACCCTCTAGATCGATCCAACCAGTTTATGCAGTAATCACAGACGCTTCCCAAAATCCTACAACAAGCACTTCAGGAGGTGAAAATCTAAAGGACTACTTATCCAACTCAGTTGCAAGTATCAAGAAAGAGCTTCTGGATGTGATTACAAAGCAGTTACAGACGCTGAAGGTGAATACTGCCAATATATCCACTCCTGCAGGAGCTGGAAAAGATGTGGTGTGCTCTAATACATGATGTGGAAAGTGTCATCAAGCAGGACATTTAGCCACTGAATGTACCCGAAAACCAACCATTCCTGGAGCCTTCTATTCCTACTATTTGCGGAAGAACCATACAGAGGATATTTGCTCTCTGAAAGAGATGCATGAACGAAGATAGAAGGATGAAAATGCAAGATTCAACTTGCTAGAATCCAAAATGACAACACAGGATATTTGACCAAAGCCTAGGGAGTTTGGTCCTAATTTCGGTCCGAGGAGGTTTCCCTCTCAAAGTTACAGAGGACGACAGTCTGGCAGTGGTTAGAGATTAGAGGTGGAATGTTATAGGTGTGGAAAAAAGGGTCATATCTCCCCAAATTGTCCAAACCCTAGATGATCTGTGGATTAGAAGCCCTTATGCAGTCAATGCAAAGGTGAAGGCCACACTACAAAGGACTGTCCAAGTCCAGCCCTTGTAAAGGCCAATGCCACTGATAGCCAACAGAAGGCACAAGAGCTTGCCTCCAATTTGGTAGAGTTGGAAGTTGTTGCTGTTACGCGCATTAAGAAGAAGGAACCAGTGGCTCATAATGAAAATAACTCTCCTACGAAGACTGTGAAATTCAACTTGCCAACAGAGGGACAGAGCAATACAGAACAGAACAGTGCAGTACAGAGCATTGTAGCGCCACAGAGAGCTACAGAGACAGTCCTAGAGATAGGACAGAGGTCCAGGGAGGGTGTAGCCCCATTCCCCAGCAGGCTGGAGAAGCCTGTGGATCCTATCAAAGATTATGACTTGGTCAAAGACCTAGACACTTTTAAACCAAACTTAACATTCCGACAGTTGCTGATGTTGTCTCCCAGTTGCCGAAAGAAATTCAAAAGCATCTTGATAAGAAGACGTGCACTAAGGATTGCTCCTTCAACAGCGACCAAGACCAATAAGGCCCCAGAGCCTGTAAAGGAAGCAGATGTGGCTAATGCCTTCCTAGATCCTGGAACCCCAGAGATTAGTGTATAGATAGAAGGGTGCTTCATTTCAGATGCATTGATTGATGGAGGCTCATTAGTAAACATAATGATGAATGTGACAATGAAGGACTTAGGGTTGCAAGGAATTCAACCTGTACACAATGGCTTATCAGATTGGCAGACCAAAGCAGGGTCAAACCGTTGGGCATCCTTCCATACGTAAAAACAACCCTTGCAGGAAGAGATTATTGGCTGACATATCTGGTAGTCAAACCAAATTCTTATGGGATCTCATACCCTCTGCTATTGGGAAGACCTTGGCTTTTTGAAGCAAGAGCCAGGATGGACTAGTTCAAAGGAACCCTAACCCTAGGCAGAGGACCTAACAAAGCAGTATTAAAGCTGTATGGATCGCAAAAAGGCAATGGATCCACATCCATTGAAGTCATAACTGACTCCTCTAACGAGGTAACAGATGGTACATTAGGAGATGAAGAGGTTGTTAAGCAAATCTTTCCTAAGAAAACAGAAGCACAGTCCCTAACAGTGGGCACTGTAAGCCAACTGCCAAGGGAAGCAAAATCCTTGTCCATGGGTGAATACCTCTTACCTCAACTAGAATTAACTTCTAAAATCACCTCTGATAGTAAAATAGAAGCATGGACATACTATTCTCCATGTTACATGATAGTCGCAGAGACAGAGCAGAGACAATACAGTTATAGAGTAAAGACAGTACAAAGGCAAAGCAGATACAGAGCGGCTACAGAACAGAGGCAGAGCAAATACAGAGATAGTTACAGAGACAGTAATAGAGCCAGAGCCAGAGCCAGAAGTAGAGTTAGAAGCTATGACAGAAGTAGAAGTAGATGCAGAGGTAGAAGATCTGTTCTTCTCCTATAGAGCTTCTACAGAAGCAGAGACAGAGCCTCCAGAGGACAAGGATGAAAATGATGAGGAAGAAAATGAAGCAGGTTATGAAAGTGCAGATGAAGAATTCTCCCTGATAGAGCATGATCTTGTTGATGTCCCTACAAAGACCTCAGAGGCCGAAGATCTCCGGGTGCTAGATGGAATGACTATGGTTCTATTTGGGTTGATTAATGGACCACAAAGTATACAGAATCTGTATAAGCAATGGATTAAAGGCATAAAAATTAAGTTCACCAGTGGCTCCTGTCACCCTAACCGTTCAGTCCAAAGAAAAGATGATAATGATACCCCCTGCCAACAGAAGCTAGAGCTGTCAGAGCCCCAGCCTCTAGCAGGTCCATGCTATGTGACATTCTTGGATGCATCCTCTGAAGATAAATCCCTAAGTCCAGAAGAAATCACCACTCACACACAGGCAAACAAAGTTCTGATACCCTTCCAGCAACCTAAATAGACGAATGAGTCATCTATACAGAAGGAGGACACTGGTTCTAGCGGAACATCAGACGAGGATACTACTCTCTTGAAAGAGTCAGACCTCTATCCAGAAGCAATCCATGGGACATTTATCCGTGAAGTGGAAGGTGAAAGACAAGTAACGTTCTTGGATACTGATGATACTGAATGTCACCTGAAAGTGGGTCTCAATCTTCCAGAAGAAGAATTAGTGGTCTTGCGAGATCTACTAAATGAGAACTTAGATGTGTTTGCTTGGTCATATAAAGACCTAAAGGGGATTGATCCCACGGTATGCCAACATCACATTGACCTAGAGCCTGATGCCAAACCTGTAAGGCAAAGACAAAGGCGTATGAATCCTAATTACTCTGCTCTGGTGAAGGCCGAATTATTGAAACTTCTTGAAGCAGAGTTCATTTATCCCATGGCTAACAGTGAATGGGTTTCGCCCATTGTGGTAGTACCTAAGAAGAACGGGAAACTTTGAATATGTGTCAACTTTCAAAAGCTCAATTCGAAGACAAAGACAGATCATTTCCCTATCCCTTTTACAGACCAATTGTTGGACACAGTGGCAGGCCATGAGCTGTATTCTCTCTTGGATGGATTCAGCGGATATAACCAAGTCCAAATCGTAGAAGAGGACCAATCTAAAACAACCTTCACTACAGAATGGGGGACCTATGCCTATAGAGTAATGCCATTTGGGCTCTGTAATGTTCCTGCCACCTTCCAACGAGTAATGATAGCTGCCTTTCAGAATCATTTGTATGATTTCATTGAGGTGTATCTTGATGACTTTTGTGTCTATAGTTTGATTCATGAGCTCTAGGGACACCTAGAGAAATGTTTTGACAGATGCCGAGAGTATGGGATTTCTCTCAACCTTGACAAATGTGTCTTTGGCATCTCCTCAGGAATTCTTTAGGGCCATATTGTCTCTACACAAGGGATTGCAACAGACCCAGCAAAGATTGAAAAGATTGCCGCCTTAACAGCACCGACAAACCTCAAGCAATTGAGAGGATTTCTTGGCCATGTGGGCTACTACAGAAGATTTATTGTACATTTTGCAACCAAGGCAGCCCCTCTGCACAAGCTTCTAAGGAAATAAGCCAATTTCCTTTGGACTAAGGACTGTGAAGAGGCCTTTAATACCCTAAAACAGTGCCTTATCCAAGCACCTATTTTGCAGCCTCCTGATTGGACGAAGGAGTTCCATGTGCACACGGATGCATTAGTTGAAGGGCTAGGCATTGTCCTATGTCAAAAGGGCCCCTCTAAATTAGATCAACCAATATATTATGCAAGCCGAAAGGTCACTGATAGGGAACGGAACTATACAGTGACAGAGCTTGAGTGCTTGGCAATGGTGTTTGCACTGGAGAAGTTTCGACACTATTTATTATCAACACATTTCAAGTTCTATGTGAATCATGAAGCCATGTCCTTCTTGATGAACAAAGCAGATGCTAAAGGATGACTGATGAGATGGTTGCTACTATTTCAGGAGTTCGACTTTGAAGTAGTCACTAAGCTTGGCTGTTTCCATGTCCTAGCTGATCATCTATCACGGATCCCTCAAACAGAAGAAGAGGAACAGGATGATCCAGACCTTCCTGATGCTTCTTTGTTTCTAGTTGAAACAGTTACTTCCTTGTATGCAGACATAGCCAATCTCCTAGCAACTCAAGAGTATCCTCCTGGCATCTCAAGCCGTGAGAAGAAGAAGCTTCTGTTAGAATCAATCCCCTACACCTTACTAGGCGGTGCATTGTACAAGAAAGGCAAAGATGAAGTGCTGCGAAGATGTGTTGCAGGGGATGAAATCGGCATAGTATTGAAAGCACGCCATGACGAACCATGTGGTGGACACTTTGCAGGAGAAGCGATAGCCAGGAAGGCTCTGTTAGCAGGATACTGGTGGCCGACCCTCCACAAGGATGCATATGACTACTGTAAGAGATGTGATGCTTGTCAGCAAATGGGGAAACCCATCAAAACAAGTGCCATGCCACTGCAACCCATTCTTCCCCTAAAGTCATTTGAGAAGTGGGGGATTGATTTTGTGGGTCCCATTGATCCACCAATCAGACGGAAGCAGAATAGATACATCTTAGTATGTACAAATTATGTCACAAAGTGGTGTGAAGCTAAAGCTCTGAAGCGGGACGATGGTAATAGCGTAGCCCTGTTCATGTACGAGAATATTATCATCCGTTTTGGCAGTCCCCTCGAGTTGGTAAGTGACAGAGGTACTCATTTCCTTAACAAAATCATGGAGGAGCTGACGGAACCGTATAAGATCCGCAATCGCAAGTCCACTCCCTATTACCCTAGAGTCAACAACCAAGTTGAAGTCACCAATCGCATCCTCTGCTCAATCCTTACAAGAACGATTGCCACACATTGTCGTGATTGGGACGATCAACTTACAGAGGCCCTCTGGGCGTACAGAACCTCCCATAAGGCAGCTATAGGACAGACCCCTTTCTAGCTAGTGTATGGTACAGAAGCCGTCTTCCCTGTTGAAGTGGAATTGCCCTCTTTGTGAGTGGTAGTTAAAGAATGCTTGGGAGATAATGAGTCACTGCAACGCCATCTTCTGCACTTGGAATGCTTGGATGAGATACGGTGGATGGCCTTATAGTGCATGGAAACCACTCAAATGCAACGCAAAGCCTATCATGACAGTTTCATCAAGCACAAGGAGTTCAAAGAAGGTGATCTTGTTCTAGCCTATGATTCGAGATTTGGCAAGTTTTCTGACAAGCTTCAACAACGGTGGATGGGCCCGTACAAGGTACTTACTGTCAATCCTAACGGCTCTGTTCAGATGCAGACGGTTGATGCCTCTGATGATCCTTTCCTGATCAATGGCTATTGCCTGAAGATGTACTTCCCTCCTTGGGGATCTTGACAATCACAGTCGACCTACCCCTTTCCTTTTGGGCATCGCATTATCCTTCTTGTCGTGCTCCTGATAGTCCTTATGATTCTCCTCAAGAGGCAGTCTCGTTGTGCTACCCCCTCGCAGAAACATCTCAACCCGACCTTGTTCTCTTCTCATCTGATCCAACAACGGTGGCGAGGTTGGTCCTGGCATATGGTATTTCTACCATTCTCTTTCCCAATGAAAAAAACAAAAGAAAAAAAAGAAGAAATTAAAGAAAGAAAGAAAAGGAGAAAAAGAAAAAAAGGAAAAAAAAAGAAAGAAAAAAAAGAGAAAAAGAAAAAGAAAAGAAAAGAAATAAACAAACTGTTATGGGAGAAAAGGAAGAAATTCCCTGTCATAACAGGCCTTGTTCCAAGAAAAAGTGGAAACACCCTTGGGCGGAAAGCTGACTGTGGAAAAGGTGGCAACACCCCGCAGTTCAGGATCGCTGACTCACTAGCAAAACCTCTTTAGCAAGTAATTTGAAGCCACCTCCCTTAGTGTGCTGTCTCTGCAATATCAATCTGTCTGCCCTTCTTAACATACGACCTTTCTTACAAATCATTGAAGTATGAAACTTGTTGGCTGCCTCCTTGGATACGCCTCGTCTTCAAGATTCTCATGACAACAACAGCCGACATGATCTTCATCATTAATCCCTTGAGTGATGTGAGCTTTCATCCTAATAGGATGGAAACGTGAGTATAGGCTGCTCTCTATATCTATCAGAGAGTGAGACAGAGGGTGGGGTGAGTGACCAGTTTTTCCCTTACAATCAAATGAGAGGTGAGATGTGTGAACAGAGTGTTGCATGCACAGGATGGGCCTCTCAATGCACAATGCACACTCTATTCTGTACACTGCACTATAAGGCTTCCTGGCCTTCCTTCTTGCATTGTATGCCGGCACAGGGTGGGATGCACAGTTGCACCATCAATTACACACAAGGCATATAACCTTTGCACAAGTGATCGTGAGGATTACATCAATGGGTTTCAGGAAAGGGCTGCCCTTTGTATCTTTCAACAGAGCGTGAGACAGAGGGTGGGCCGAGTGTGACTGGTGTTTCTTCAATCAATTATCGAGAGGTGAGGATTGAGGGACGTTACGACCCTTGGAGTCAGGTATGTTCCCGTTTCCCTATGCACCGATGGGCTAGGTTTCTGCCATCAGCATAGGACACATCACTCTGTTCTATACACTGCACTACAAGGCTCCCTGGCCTTTCTCCTTGCATTTATGCCAAACGGGTTGGACGCACTGATGCACCATCAATTGTGCACCCTAGCATACTCTCTTCGCACCGTTCCCTTGTTGATTCCTAAACCGGGTGTGAGCTATGGGTTTCATTATTATTTCCTCGAGTGACGTTAGTCATGGGGCGAGTGACTGCTCTTTCAGTCCATTTGAGTGATCGTGAGTTGAGTGCAATATCCCTCGCCATCGATGAAATTCTTGTGATTCCTTTAACCAGCTATCTCCCTAGGTGCTGCTACGTGGTCCTTGTCACAAAGGATGTTGGATGAGTGTTGTGAAGATACCTTGTTACCTCCTAGAGCCGATGACGACACCAGGCGCAACCTCGATAATCGACATTCCTCCTCGGCAATATGGGCCAAGTTTTTCTAACAGAACACAGCTTCTACCTATGTACAGAGTACTAACCAACTGAGGGTGGATCTCTTAGCTCACATTTCAAAAAACCATCCATTTGATTCCACCTTTTTTTATGCCTATCAGAGAAGATCTGTCTTAGGTCCCTCTGTTCCTAGCCTATTGTATTACCAACAAATGGCTCATCGCTATGATACCTATCTTTCCCTTTATCAAACCAATTCAACAGCAATCTTACCTCTTCTTTTCCAACCTCAATCTTTTCCTCAAATTCCCATATTTACATATGCTATTTTATCGAAGATAGAGTATTTTCCCCTTCTTCGCCATGTCCTTCTCCATCTATTCATATACCTACTACTTTTCCTATTTATCAATTAACACCCTTCCTAACTGATTCCCTAAAATTTTTAGCCACTCCTTCTTTAACTTATTCCTCCTTTTATGATTTTGCCTACCCATCTCTTCATCCTCTTTTACTTATTCCACTTCCATCTCCTACCACTTCTATTTCTCAACCCCCTCAGTTGGTTAGTGAATACGAAGGGTTTGATCAGCAGGTTCCTAGAAGACGAGGATGGAGCTCGACTAATTCTCTTACGGGACCTCAGATAAATTGGCCAATAATCCCAGGAGATTGGACAAGTGCCAGTCAAGCATACCAGAACTACCTTCATTTTGCTCACCAATATTCACAATCTCTAGATCCTTCAGTGAGATTGACAGCTCATTTTGCTTGGTATCTAGCATACATGCATAGGCATTCCCATAATGATTAAAAGGCCATTCCAAAACTTTGTATGAATGTCAATGTGAACATTGACTCCCACCAGTTAGATGTCCTGTATTTTCATGCCATATGTCTCCCTAACAGATACCTTATTTTGCTAGAAAGGATGTACTGCCTGCAGTTCTTTGAAAATCCTCCAAAGACATTTGTAGATGAATCCTTCTCCATGGATCATTTTCAAAACCACCAAACCTTTAAATGGGATCATCTTCATTGATGCCTTTGCAATATATTTTGGATGGTTCTTAATGATATATATATCTCTCTTTTTGGAGGTGTTATTCAGATGGTTGTGTTAGTGTTTGTGTGTGTGTTGTAATAATTGTATGTGATGAGTTCGTGCTGATTGAGAATAACTTGTTTAAGAGCTCTTTTCAAGCTATTGATGGTGGATGGAAAGCCTATGGTGGAAAGCTGAAGAGAACCTCTCATATCCTTTACAAATTTGTTATGACTTTTTAAATGATTAATCAAATGAGTTAATGAATAACGGGAGTTTTCCTTTAGTAGTATTTTTCTATCAGATACATGTAATAAGTTGGGGTCGTGGTTTAGCGAGATTATTGAAGATCCAATGGAAGATAAAATTGAGCTCTTTAATGAACTTATATTCTTCTTTTCCTTAGGTCGCGAGGACGCTTCCTTTCTAAGTGCGGGGATATGTTGAGAGTGGAAAAAGACTGAATTTTTGACCAATTTTTATTGTTTTTGAGGACTGAATGATTGATTTTTGATGGATTTAGAGTGATGTATGGTTGTTAATGGAAGTATTTGAGAGTATTTTGGATGATATTGATTATGTTTTGGAAGTTCATGATGATTTTCAGTGGAGATATGAAGCTGTGTGATGTTCTGATATGTTCTGTTGAGCTTCTGATGTATGGTTGTTAATGGAAGTATTTGAGAGTATATTGGATGATATTGATTATGTTTTGGAAGTTCATGATGATTTTCAGTGGAGATATGAAGCTGTGTGATGTTCTGATATGTTCTGTTGAGCTTCTGATTGGTTATGTATACCTTCTGTATAGCTTCTGTTTTGTTCTGATTTTCTTTTGTATGAAGCATGGATTGATGATTGATGAAGATTGAGATCTTTTGGAAGCCTATTGAATATTTTTTGATAGTATAGAATGATTTGAGTATGAGTTATGAGGTTTTGATGACCCTATGTAGACCTTCTGTAGAGCCTCTGTCTCTACTTTGTCTTTGTATTGTAACTGTAATGTAGCTGCTCTGGTGCTGTGCTGTAATTGTTTTGTAGACCTTCTGTAAGTGTTCTGTAGAATTTATGTGTGACTTTGGGAAAGTTTTCTAACTTTTGGAAAGGATGAATCTAAGTTCAAAAGAGCTAAAACAAATGGAAGAAGCAGCTGTTGAAGACTGAAGAGAAGACTAAGTGACAGTGACAGTAGTGAGCTGTAAAAAGAGACTGTAGTGGCTCTGGTGACTCTTCATATCAGACATACCTCTTGGGAGGTGCATCCAAGACCTAAGAAGGATTATTGAGAGTTATTATGAGAGTATTGTAGTGAGGAGATGATGTACTATTGATAGAGAGAGAGAGAGAGAGCCAGAGATAGCCAATTCTATCAAAACAGTGTAATTGTATATGAGAGATTGAGAGAGAGAACTATGAAGACATTGAAGATGAATAAAATGTGATTGATTTCCATTCAAAGATGGTGTATTCCTTTGTGTTCTTTGTTCTATTGATGGATTCTATGAAGATGTTGAAGATTATGATTGATTCTATCAAATCCGTGGGAGATATCTACTATGATGCTGTGTGAAGAATTGCTGTTTTCTTTGTTTTGGTTATCAAAAGAATGACATAAAAGCTTGTTGATGTTACAAGATAGATTTTCTTGCAAGAGAATTCCATTTTCCTTGGTGTTCCTCTTGAGGCTCCAGGTCATTTGGCCACTACCACTTAGACGCCCACCACTCGGCCTGTTCAAATCGACCATTTGGACAAACTTGATACTTGGCCCACTACCCACACTTAGACGACATTTGGCCCCCTAGCCAAATTTATCATTTGGACCTTGGCCCAGTTGACTCGGCCGCTCAGCCCAAATCCACTCGGAAAAACCACTCGGCCCTCGGACCAATAAACTTTGTCGCTACAATTTGGCCACTTGGCCCTCGAACAACCGCATTTGGACTGGTCAAATTTGACATTCAAACCAGTTGCATTTGGCCCTTTTCTCATTCAGTCCTCGGCCATTCAGACGGGCTGAATCCAGCATTCGGCCCCTGCAATTCGGACCCATTGGGCCAAGTTTGGATTTTTTCAAATTTTAACTTGTAGACCTTGAAGCTGACCTAGAGACCATACAAAGCCAAAAGCACATCATAGATTTATCACTAGATTGAAATCTAGAGTAAGTAGTTCAAAACTTGGCCACAAACGGTCCTTCCAATCGTGCATGGTATTTAGCGTAATGGCCCTATGGGGCCCGGAGGGGATTGCCCCCAGACCCCCACAGAAGAGGGGGCTCTATCCCCTCTGCACCTCTCGCAAGTAGGCTAGAGAGAAAATGTGCATTGTTGCAGGTCCTCCAAATTGGATCCAAGCATAGTAATGGCTCTACACATGCATAGATCTTTACTTGCAAAACAACAGCCAAAAGCCCATACCCGAATAAAGACAAACAGAGACCCTATAACCTCAATGGGCCAATCTAGCTAACAAGGGCAAAAAGGCCACACCACAAAGACATGTATAGGTTGCATTTAGACTTCATCTAATCAAAGTGGAATGCAACAACATCAAGCTACAACTATGCGGATGACTAGACATGACAGCCCTGACGATAGATGCACCTTGAATGGCACTGCACTGACGACCCAATACATCAGTGGAGAATCCACATCTGGTCGTGCAGTTGGGGACTCAAAGGCATGTATTAGAAGGCTTAAATTTATAAGCCAAGACTCGGAAGATGAAGACATAGTACCGCTTGCTTATCTTAGGGTCAAACTCATCTCAAAAAGAGAGCACTGTGTCGATGCTCTCATCGATGAAGAAGCTGATTTTAATATCTTGACCTATGAAGCATGGACTCTACTTGGCCAACTAGAGCTTACACCGACTAATGCAACTCTCAATTCTTATGAGGGACACCCACAAGCTCTTATAGGGAAGTGCAAAATCCTTGTAACTATTGAAACATAAAGTTTGCCTATCCTATTCCATGTTCCTCCAAGTAGTGCTGATTGTGGAAAGGAAACCCTCCTAGGAAGAGGCTTTAAAAGGGCGACAAAGTGTGAGGCTGATTACATGGCACGGAGGATACACTTGACACTATGGGGTGTGAGGATAATCACAACCTTTAGTAATGGTGACCTCATTAAACCTTGAGGGAAAGACAAGGAACATCCTAACATACCAGGCACGCCTAGTAACGAGAGCAAGGACTTATTGAAAGAGTTGATAGAAGCGCATGTTGAACAAAGAGAACCAGTGATGACTGAGGCCATGCTTGAAACAAGAAGGTCAGGAGACAATGACAAGGACAGGCTTTGGACTTACAAATGTCGTAGAAGACCATGGATGGAGAGCCAACACAATGCTGCGATGGATATCCAAAGCATTGCTATGCGCTCAAGGGTATTACACAAGTAATCGATGGATATGGGTACCAAAACCCCTTGCTAAACCACCTTTGTCAGTCGAAGGCCAGGACATATCAAAAGCAAAGAAGCGCAGGAGGATATCCAAACGAAAAGCCAAGTCTTGAGTCAAAAACATTGGAGTGACCGAGCCCCTCACAATTGAAATCAAGAAACCGAACAGGACTATTTGAAGGGTAGATCCTTAGCCTAGCGTGCTTGACAAGCAGATATTAGATGTAATCGTTGAGGGTGCATAAAAGCTACTAGTGCCCAAGGAGCCTTTGATTTCCCAAGAGGATAACGAGCATCATAGGCGCAATATTGCTCATGGTAAGGTTGATTGCTCAACAAAGTAAATGGCAGAATCATCTAATAGTCACAAGCAAATTTTCCAGCTAGTGCCAAAGCCACTCACAAGTCCCAAGTCTCCTACACCCTCTTTTCCTAAATGGGCACATGAAGCACAACATCAGTTGTCAAGTGCGGCTACTCACAATCCCAATCTCTATCTCCATCTGAGCTTCCAAATGCCAAGGTGTGGGACATGACACCACCCTTAGCTCTCAACCTAAGGATAGGCCTGTGCAATCCATCGTGACTAGCTCAATTGATGCTCGATCTGCACAAGTGAATGCGCAAAGGGCAACAAAAGACACAGCCACTTTTGATTTGCTTAAGGACTTGACACTGCGGTCTACCAATAGTGGCCAGTCCACTGAACTAGCCGTTACTGCTTCCAATTGGGAATCACAGCAGTCATAGCCTTTGGCCGTGACAACACCCCTTGTGAAACGTGCCCTTAGAAATTCACCTATGGAAGAGGTGTTGCAACCAACATCCTTGACACCTCCAGCACTTTCGAAGCACCTGAAGCCTAGGTTGAGGAGAAATCTCTTGAAGATTTGGCTAAGGAGATGGCACATTTGACCAATGAATCACAGATGAAGTGCCTAATGAAGCTTGATTACAAGTTGACAGCCATTACACATGTGTACGTCCATGGGGACATTTGAAGGCCAACACCAAAGCATACAAAGCTCATAGAAGAACCCCTGACTTGGGATGAGCAACAACATGTTTACTCCCACTATGTAGCTATTGCTGAAGAAGTCATAAAGGATATCCCAAAGGCCACAACTAGAGACTTGTGCTTGATACCCTCACTCTATACTGCTCAATGTGAGACAAACAAGGAAAAGCTCAAAGCAATCAAACGGAAAGGGAAAGGACAAGGAAACTTTGTATAGAAATGGTACTCCAATCAAAGTTTGGTAGCCAAAATTGGCCATCGACTAATGACACTCGCTAAGGAAAGGAAAACCCTTTGGACATCAATACATGATTCCATGTACATTGCCCCAACCTCATTACGAGTGTTGGTAGTGGTCCGTGAAGTCCGGCTTTTTTCCATTGTCCAAAAACATCCCTTGTATGATAAATTGTTTCTAGAAGAAGATCTACATGTGGCTAGCAAGCTAGGAGTGGGAAGCATGGTTCTTGATGACAGCGCATATGTCTTCTGCCTCACTCAAGACCCTGCAATCCTAGATCTCTATGCTTCCCATCAATACAACCCCGAATTCTTTAGTTGGTTTCATCCAAGCCTACATGATAGGAACCCTAAATCGTCTCTTGGTTCTACACTAGAGCCACCCGAACCTCCAAAGCAAGAGAAAGATAGCTCTAAACACAACATTTGCTCTGATAAGAAGCAACGGAGGCATGTTTCAATGGGAAAGGACAAGAGTCTAAAGCAAACACCAGACCAGAAGCAACTGCCAATGAAATTGGATGAGGGGCTAAATGCAGAAGAATTAGTTGAAGAGCTAGACTCTCTAAGAAGAGAGGCAGTTGTACCCTCACAACCTCACAAGGCTATTCAATAGGCCATGCCATGTCCCATAAGGACATGCCATAAGAAGAGAAGGCTGAGGCCTATCAACCAAGCACATCAACATCTGACCTAGTTTAGGGTCTTGAGTCCTTAAGGGATACATTGTAATTACCCAAGAAAAAGAGGAGAAAACAACAAAAACAACGGCAATTGCTAGTGGCTATAGACACCAAGAAGATTGAGACCAAGAGCATTGAAGAGCTGAGGAATAAAGTATCGAGTCCATCCACCAATGAACCCATTGCCATCTCTCCTAACAATAGTGAAACCTCAGACACATCAGTATATTCTGAAAAATTAAAGCAACCATTACCATCAACGGTTGCTTGCAACACTCAATCCACCAACAATAGAACTCACATTGACCAATCAAGAGTGGATACAACACTCTCACAATAGGGTGACAAGACTATACCAGTCATATCCAAGGAGAACCATGACACAATAGTAGTAAAGCCTCAGAAGAAACATGAAAACCTTGAGGGTATAGGCAATCCTAGCATTGACCAATCTTGCTCATCTAAGCCCGAGTCCCCAACTATGCTAAAGCCTATAGAAACTCCTAGAACCTTGAATGAGATAGCAACCGAGCAAGCCTACATAAAACATAAAAGTTTCACAGAATGCTTGACTGAGCTGGATGCTAAACTCAAATTATTTACATGTGTCTATGTCCTTGCAAACATGGGCACATTCCCTAGGGAGCAACTTGAAGAATACTTGCCATATTCTCTGTCCTGGGAAGAGCAAGGATATCTTAATGACCGCCATGAGACGCTGCTACATAAGTGCATACAACTCATCTCTGACGAGAAGGCCAATAAACTACTTTTAACTGTGACATTCAACGAAGCACTTTGCCAACCGAATCTCTTAAAGATAGAGCAAGTAAAGTGATAATCAGAGGGTAGAAGTCAATTTGAAAAGCATTGGTTTGAAACCCGCATTACAATGGCCGAACTGGGAGCCCAGATTATGACAGTCTTAGAGAAGCGATTGGCCAAATGGCAGTCTTAAAGAGATCCAACCTATGTGGCACCAACTTCCTTTCGAGTAGTACTGACTGCCATTTGGGGTATGGACTTAGCCGGAACTGGCCAAGAGAACTCTCTGGTTGATAAGGTTCTCACTGAGGAGGAGATACATGTTGCCAGTAGACTTGGACAAGGTACCATGCTACTCGATGTTACAAAATATTTGTTGTTATTGAGTAGGTTGCCACGAGTACTGGATGTGTGTACCACACTCCAGTACAATCCTGAGTTCTACAATTGGTTTTTATCTTCACGAAGTGACATGGATTCATAAATGTGTATATAAATAAACAATGAACTTTGTGACTATGTATAGATAGTACCAACACACACAAGCAATGATATTCAAGTGCAAGGAGACAAGTTTGGGGTTTGGTGAGCTCCTCAGGTCCTCCTCTCACAGCGCGTCTAGAAGTCGTGTGATGGTTGTCGCCTCTAGGTGGAGGGCATGCAACCCTCATTGCAGCCATGGAAAGCCCTGGACAATTCATTTGCCCCACAACCAGAACTCCTCCAAGGCAACCATAGATGTCCCTTCCACCCACATCTTT
This sequence comes from Lygodium microphyllum, assembly GCF_053477565.2. Classification (NCBI taxonomy): domain Eukaryota; kingdom Viridiplantae; phylum Streptophyta; class Polypodiopsida; order Schizaeales; family Lygodiaceae; genus Lygodium; species Lygodium microphyllum. The sequence goes on along the minus strand of NC_141148.1, from coordinate 91,993,618 downwards.
GTTGCATGCCAAAAGCCTGCTACCTATGACAGTGAGTGCCATGGGACTGGCACTTGTCTAGGAGGGGGGTAATGTTAACCCTCAAACGAACAAGGCAAAAAATTTGGAAAATCTAAAGTAGAAGATAACGCCAAGGCAAAGGTGAAACATAAGATGAAGGCATGCCAAAAAGAAGAATCTAGAAACACAAGAAGTGTATGAAAGTCCTAAATCAAGAAGAAAGGCGCACAAGAAAAGTGTAAGTCAATACTTTTGTAAAAGAGTGCAAGGCTCACGATGATTTATTTTAAGAGCGCTGAGCTCTCACCTGTGAAAATTGTAAAGGTAGATGGGTGGTAGAAGGGAAGCTAGAAAGATAGGAGGACAATGGGAAAAAGTGCCTAGGCCACGGCTGGCCATGTAAAAAAGGGGATAAGGGGATGATCGCCCAAAACGGATTTAGGATTTTGTATATAAAGTTGAAAAGTGAATGAGAAGCGTATTCTTTTGTGTGGCCAAAAGTGACTCTTCTTCTTCTTCTTCTTCTTCTTCTTCTTCTTCTTCTTGCTTGCTTGCTTGCTTGCTTGAGCTTGTGCTTGAGGGAGAGAGTGTAAGAGTGTGAGGGAGTGAGTGTGTGAGGGTGAGGGACCGTGGTGGAGAAGCTCTCCATCTTCCCCTCTCTTCTTCTATTCTATTCTCTTCTCTTCTCTTTCTTGCAATAATGGATCTTGGAGCATGGAGCTTGAGGATGGAGCTTGCTTGAAGCTTGCACTTGGATTGTGGAGCTACCAGAGTGCTCGGGAGAGGAGGCAACTTATCGGGCATGGAGGTAAGCTCACTACACTCATAGAGAGGGATAGCACGTCGATTATGTGAGAGGTAGCCATTAGTGCTCGCTTGAAACACTTGAATAATAAGCAGTCCATGGTCTTGGCGGTTGTCACCTCTACACTATTCCTTTAGTGCTAGCTGTAGGTGACACAATTAGGAAAGGTGTTATAGACACAAGGGTAGATGTTAGCATAGTAATTTCACCAATACTTCAAGTGTGGGAAATTCTACCCAAATAACATGTGCACTTCAACTTAGTTGTGGTTCAATGGATCAAATGATAGACTTATTAGTGTTCTTGAATCGACCAATCAAGACAAGAGGATTAAAATGCTACGTGGATCTTATAGTTATGAAAGCAGTGGACTATAATTTAGGAAGATCTTGGATGAGAAATGCTAGATTAATAGAAGTTTGGGGCAATTGATTATCCTTCTTTTGATATCAAATAGATGCACTCACAATAGATATGGAGCCATGGATGAAAAAAAAGGTAGATCTAAATACCAATCTAAGTTCTTAAGAGGAGATTCCCAATGCTCCCATAGTCATTGGTTGCTCAACTAGTCTATCCTTTATTTAGAGGATGAGTGAAACTAAATGCATATGCTTATAACTCTAGACATGTTATTCACAAAAGAAGACAAATATAGGCGGGTAAGTAATAGGTTAAGCACACAAGCTTATGAAGAAGTAGTGACTCCAAATCATGCTAAAATCATGTAGTTGACTACATGTTGAATCCTTTGCGGAAAATAAAGATAGAATGCTTATTAGATGCCCCATAATACATACAAACTATTTGGAGCTTTGGAATCCATGAGAGAAATGTTGAATAACCATGTTACAGACAACCTTCAGCCATTAAAAGAGCTATTGGAAGCACTTTAGTGGAATTGGACCAAGGTTCATATTCTAAGTCTCTAACTTTCCAATGTAACTAGGCAGTCATGGCCAATTTAGATCTTGAACCCTTAACGAGATTATTAGCTGAGGAAAATTCAAATGGAGAAATAAAAAAAGATAAATTAGATGATGAATCTAAGTAAAAATCTGCAAATGATTAAAAAAAAGACTATGATACTAATGAACATGATAGAGCTGATATAAGCATTTCTAGTGTTTGCAATAACTCCTAGATTGTTAATATGACGTAGAGTGTAACTATTCACATCTTAGAGAATAAACCCAAAGAGGAATCATTAATCCCACCTACATATCTTAGGATCTATCTAATAGTTAAAAAAGACGTGACATTAGATGCTCTCATTGCTAAAGATCCCAATCAAAACACTCTAACATATGATGCCTAGGATGGTTAGATCTTGTGTCTACACATGCAAAACTTGACATGGAAAAATAATATTTGTTTCTAGGTAAGTTCAGAATAATGCTAGGTGTGGAAAATCAGAGCATTTCTATTCCATTCCATGTGTTAGAGTGTTTGTATGCAATTCCATGTGTTACCTACTTGTAAAGATGTTGATAAGAAAAGTTTCTATTTGGCAAGACCTTCAAATTTCAATAATCTACATGGACTATGTCAAGACAATATTGGGGTTCATGAACCTACCCAATACTAAGGTCATTTTTACTTTTAATTAAGGGAACCTTACAAAGGGAAAAGGCAAAGAAACAATACCACCCCTCAAAACACATAGCTTCAAGTCAAGTGTGAGAGCTACAACGTACTTTAAGTGTGGTGAAATACATATCTATTTTTTTCCAGAAAAGGAGAGTCAACAATACCTTGGAATCTTATATGCTATTTATTCTATGTACGAATTTGTCGCATAGCAACTAGATGCAATTTACTTCTCTTGATACAAGCACTCCACAAAGCTTGCATATTGGTATGTTTGCCATCTTGCTCCTACTTTATGCATATGATGTGGTATTCTTTACATATAATGGGGAACGTATGCAGCAGTTCATGGGGATTCTTGAACGGTTTTGTCAAGATATTGGTTTGAAGATGAATGTATCAAAAACAAAGCTAATGGCTATGTGCACCAAGAAATCAAAGATCCCACCAAAAGTACATTATGCGGGACAATCTATAGAGGTAGTATCTACTTTCAAATACTTGGGGATTGAGATACCTGCAGACCACAGATGGCATACATGTGTGGAGCGACGATTAGCAGCAGGGAAAAGCAAGTATTATCACTTTGAAAATGACTACAACCATACAGATACTAAATGCTGGAAAATGCGTTGCATGATTTTGATGCATATGTTCTATAGATTGTATTATATGGAGTGGAAGTGTGTGGGGGGGAGCATCTCCTCATTTGCATGGAACAACATTGAGAAGCTGCAAAAAGATTTTATTCGTAGACATTTGGGCATCAAAAGCACCACACCATATGTACTTATGCTTTTGGAAATTGGTCGTTGGCCAATTGAGGTACATGCTATGATTTGAGTACTGAGATATGCCACCCGAGTTCATAAAATGGATGACAATAGGCTCCCCAAACGGGCATGGGATGCTAGCACACACCTATAGAAAATGTGGAAAAGTAAAGTACTTTCAATAGGATGGGTGCTGGATATGCAAAAATGGTTTAAAGGGTGGGGAGTGGATAGATATCTAGATATGGAATTTGAAGATATATGCATGGACACATTTCAATTAGACCTCTTATGAGCGTATCAAGAAAAACATTAAAGCAAGGGAGAAAATGACAAACTTTCTTATTACAGTATGCATATCTATCCTTCATGTTGGGAATCCTACATGCAGGCAGATATGCATGTAATAAGAAAGTTTGTCATTTTCTCCCTTGCTTTAATGTTTTTCTTGATACACTCATGAGGTCTAATTGAAATGTGTCCATGCATATATCTTCAAATTCCATATCTAGATATCTATCCACTCCCCACCCTTAAACCATTTTCATATCCACACCATACCCTATTGAAAGTCCTTTACTTTTCCACATTTTCTATAGGTGTGTGTCGGGCTGACTTTGATATCCCTTTACAGGGGTCACTTAACCAGTTTCTGACCACTACTCCTATATCGAAGTTAGGGGCTCTCATCACCCACATGTTATGCTTTTAGGAGAACCATGCTACATAGATCATTCTTTCACCATAGCTACCCTTTCCTACCATAGGGGAGGAGAATCATTGTATATCTGGAAAGATCCCATGGGTCATAATTTGGCCTTCCGTGGATGATAATAAACTACTCTACTCTACTCTATTCTCTATCTTCTTTCTCTCCCTCTCTCTATCTCTATATCTCTCTCTTTGTATATAATTCATTATGTGTGTGTGTGTAGCGTTATGATCCTTCAAAAAATTATAATGCCAAGAGCCTTAATACATAAGTCTTTTTATAGCCTTAGGGAGGGAATACCCCTCCCTCTCTTGATAATCAAATCTCTAAGTTTTTAACTTGCAAATAAATTCCCCCCCTCAAGCCCCCCATTCACATGGTAAGGATGGAGGCATTACACCATCACCCCATCCAAAACAAAGCAATTAGTGGTGGTCCACTGATGCCAAAAAGTTAGAAAGTATAGTTCCTCTAATGTCGTGGTCTAAGAACATGCCAATTAGGGAGCAAATAGTAGTAGCTTGTTGGGTTGCTACCACTCTTACACTTTAAGGGAAGAGAGAAACCCAAACTTTTATCATGGATTGTGAACAACAACCACCCCAACCACTGCTAGTCTTGTGACAAACATGAAAGAAGTAAAAGGGACTAAGATGTGGATGAAACCAAATTACCAGCATCACAATGCATAGATCACATAGCACAATGATTGCTTTGATTCTTACATACTTGAAAAAGCTTTGAAATGTCAAGCCTTGCCACCATCAATATACATATTGGAATGGAATTGATTGTATTTCATTGATACAATTGTTGGTGTTATCATTGATATATCCATTGACATGTAGCATGGCATATATGATACTAATATGAGTGAAAATATTTGTGAGTATACTAACCTTTGCATTAAAAAGTTGTCAAAAATATAGTGATTGTAGACAAAACAATAAATAAATTTTCTCCCCAATCTTAACTAGCAAGGATTTTACTTTTGAGCCATTAGCTACTACCCAATTGAAGTGTACAATCTCTATAGGCAAACACCCCATGCTTGGAGTACTAAAGATTTTATGATACTTACACAAGCAGCTATGTTAATGATTCGTCTCTAGTTATGTCACTTAAGGCAACTACTAGAAGTATAGCATGCCTCTTGTTCCCTTCCATAAGATATTTACTCATAATGCTATTAAAGTCTTGTTCTGTATTATTCTTGGAATATATGAACTTAGATTTAACTCTTGGAATGCTACTTTGTAGAAACAAGATTGTGGGATCTTCTGTTCAACATGTAATGGCTCTACAAATTGAAGGATTTTCTTAAACAAAGTTTTATTGGCACTATGTATACTTCTTCTAATGGTTCCTCCTTGTATTGGAATGGAATGTCACTTCTTACAAGTGTGTGATTAGTATATTGGGTGGACTTGGTGTTCTTAATGGGTTGATATATCATAGACCTTTTATTGTATAGTACATGTAGGGCTAGTGCTGCTCCTCTTTCATAAGGTAACCTTTGGTTGGCTTGCTAGGGATGATTTGCATAAGGGTTAGAATAAGGTAGTCTTCATAGGACTTGATATATGGTTGAATCATGATTGTACCACCCAAAATTTGAGTAGAATTTTTCCCTAGGTTCTTCACATTTTGCTGGCAAGTGGTTGACATCACAATGGATGTAATATGTATTGTTTCTATTTGGCCTAGGTTTGAGGCTATTAGTAAGCTTGTCCTTTCTTATCTCTAGCACTAAGGTTGTTAACATTTAAAAGTTTGGGTCATCCCCACTTTTAGTTCCAAGGATGCAAATACTTCCCCCACCACCCACAAACTCAAATAGAAAGGAGGCAAATAAAGAAACTCCTTAAGGCACATGTGAAGAAACTAGAACTAGTCAACAAGTCCTAACCAACCAAAGGAAACAAAAATCCCACTAAATATGAGAAAAAAAAGAGGAAAATCTAAAAAATTAGAAACTAATAGTGGCACTCAATGTTTGGCTCAGTGAGATCTCAACAATGGGCCATGAACAAAATTGTTACTCCTTCAAGATGTTGATTCACATATGGCTCAATTACCTCTCACCTAGTTGTCTCATACTTTATCTTTGAAGAACCATCTAATCTTCCTTTCTTATTTCTCATGAACTCAATCAAGAAAAGAGATCTAAGAGGTGTAGTAAACTCACGTACTAACCTTCTCCCAAGTTGTACTTCAAAATTCATGAGTGGTATGTTGGTGGTCTCACAACCCAAATATTGCACATCAAGTTGCCACAGACTTGCCCAACCCTTTCCTATTAACCCTTTTCAATGAATTAACAACTTCACCTATTTCTTATATAATCCTATTGTCTTCTCCTTTCAGAACCTTATCATCTTCTTCTACTTCCTTTACTTTAGACAGTTTTATTGAAGAAGGACTATCCTTAACCGGTGTTATTGAAGTTGGATTGTCCCTAACCAGTTTTATTGAAGATGGATTTACAGAAGATGAATCGCCTTGACACACTCAACTTCTTCTAATATGCACCATCATTGCTCCAATAACTATAGAAAAAGATGGAGAAGAAGAAGGATAAGAAGAAGATGGAGAAGATCTTGTCCATCATTCCCTTACTCCCTTACACTCTTCCCTACACACTCCCTTTCACTTGAGCTCTTATCCTTTCAAGCTATGGAAGCAACAAGCAGGTAGACAAGATGGAGGTGGTAGAAACAAAAATTGCACATAGTAAAATGAGCTCTTTATTCACTTTTACACATTATATATATCAGGGTTAGGGTTTAATTTTAAATTAGGCATTCTCTACCCTTTTACACTTAGGGCCAATTCTTCTTCTTTTACATTCCACTTTGGGGCATTGATGATACAATTTGAGAAAAAGTAAATAGAGATGTCTACAATCTCCAAATCTATAACAAGTCTTCTAATGTAACTTTTGATGGTATTACAATTTACATAGGAGTGAGCTCAGTTCTTACTAAATTTCTACAAACATATAATATCATATCATTAATAAGTGATGAATAAGAAATATTACAAGTACACCTCATGGGGATGAGTGGTGTCTAAGATAATACATTGAGTTCTTGAAATTTTGCATAGCTTTGAAAATTAAGCTTTGGAATTTGCGATGGGTCTTGTTTGCTCTTTAAGTCCAACTTACAACTTGCCTTTTGTAGCATGTCTTCTCTAAGGGTTAATATTTACCTCCTTTGCTAGCCAAGCTTGAATCCCATGGCATGCTTGGGTTAGTGTCAATGGTGGTTAGGTTAGGTTACTAAAGTTGATGGCTTTTGCACTTTGTGTTCAAATTTCTTACATAAACAATGCATTCTCCCATGGGGCGTGCCTACCTAATTCTGCAATGGAGATTATAAATGTGCAAGTACTAGGAGATGGGTTTAATTCTAAGAGACCAAAACTCCTTGGGTATTTCCATGCTTGAGGACTTAGTTTTGGTGAAAGGGTGGAGTTTACCAAAGTAAGCCCAATATATCCTACCCTTGATATGCCCTTGTGGGAGCTTTTGCTCAACCGCCAAGACCCTCGGACCGCTTATTCTTTCAAGCGTTTCAAGCGAGCTCTAATGGCTATCTCTCACCTAGCCGACACGCCGTCGATCCTACGAATGTAGTGAGCTTACCTTGATGCTCGATCGAGTACCTTCCTCTCCCGCGCACTCCGGTAGCTCCACGATCCTAGATGCTAGCGCAAGCATCCTCAAGCCTCTCCATCTCCAAGCTCCATCCTCCATAGCCACGCACGCAAGAGAAGAGAAGGGAAGAGAAGAGAAGAAGAGGAGAGGAGATGGTGAAGAGCTTCACCCTCTTGATCCCTCACCCTCACACACACTCACTCTCTCACACTCTCACACTCCCTCTCTCAAGTGCACACACACAAGCAAGAAGGAGAGAAGAAGAGAAGAAGAAGAGGACTCCTTTTGCCACACACCAAATAATGAGCTTCTCATTCATTTTTTCAACTTTATATACAAAACCCTAAATCCCTTCCGGGCGGTCATCCCCTTTTCCTCTTTTACATGGCCGACCGTAGCCTAGGCCCTCTTTCCCATTTCCCACCATTCTAATTTACCCTATTCCCACTAATGCATACACTTTGCACAGGAGCGAGCATGGCACTCTTTTACACAGATTTGGGGGCGCTCCCATATTTTAATGGTGCGCCTTTTCCCCTTTTATTGCCGTGGCCCCACATCGAAGCCTTTTGAGGGTCGTGTCCGGATATTTGAATTTTTCAGGGATTGGTTGCCAGTCAAGGCGCCTTTTTTGCTCTTGTGCCTTTTTTGCTATTTTTCCTTCTTCCCAGTTTCCGTTCCTTTGTGCTGCGGTAACGTGGTCGGAAACACGGTAACATTACCCCCCTCCTAGCCAAGTGCTAGTCCCATGGCACTGCGTTGGGACAAGGGGCACGTTAGGTCGGCTGGTCAGCGGAACAGGTAGGTGGGTGGTTAGGATGACCCGAAGCGAGTCCGGCGTATGGTAAGATCCATGGAGACACTCGGCATCCATCACGCTATTGTAGCCGGTCGTCTTGTGAGTCGGAGAAGCGCTTGAAGCAATGCAATGATGGTGTGGGGGAATTTATTCAGGTAAACACCCCTTGAACTCGGTTTGGCTTGATCCCTGTGGATGTGATTGAAGATATGTGCCTTGGATCTGAAAGTCCTCGGGCCGGTGGAATCAATAGGCTATCCGTGGATCTTGAGGGTAGGGCATGGAGCGTTGGACGATATATATCCAAGATCTATGCCAATGGCAGAATTTGAGCTGGTTTGATCATAGTGGCCATCAACACAGGCGGGTGGCTGGAGGCCGGCGCGCTTTGGGTCGTGCCAGGGTGATAGTCTTCCGCGGGTAGCCAGCCTTTGAGAGTCAATAAAACCTGCAAAAAAGATTGTGCCCTCCCTAAGGGGTGTGCTGCTTGTCGTGTAGGGTGTTGTGCTCGTGGCAGTGAAACTGGGGGATGGGTCTAACCTTGGGCAAGCCCTTGGTAACGTCCCACACTTGAGGACCCAGCTTATGCTTCGTTGGTGGTGCGGTGCGAGCCTTAGGGTGACATGTCTGAAAGTCCTGCCCTTGATGTGCCCTAGGCGTGATTTGGGGGAGGGGGCTAGGGAGATCCCTAGGTGCTTCTCTCTCTCTTTTCTTTTTGTTTTTTTTTTGGAATGAGACATAGGCCCAAGTATCTTAGTCAGAATGAGGAGGGGAAGGTGAGCAGAGAGACTTGCTCAAAAATTGGCGACTCTGAATGTAATTCTTTAGATTCATGTTGGCATGTAGGGAGGTAGTGGAGAGAAAGGGGTGGTTGCATCTAGTAAACTGGCTGTCATTCATGTCCTCTAGGAGGGCTAGGCAAAAAGAAGGGAGGAGAGTAGCCCTCATCATGAGACGAGCCATGGCACAATTATCTATAGCATTAGGGTCGAAGAATAGGGGAGGTAGGCCATGCTCTTGTGGAGTCGAGTCCTACTTAAGGAGTAGCCTAAGTAGCCTAAGATAGTTACAGGTGGTTATGAAGGCGGGGTCAGGGCATGAGGAAAAATCCGCAAGGAAGCGCATCATGGATTTGTCTAGGCTTTCTGTGGTAAAAAGAAGGGCATTGTCGAAGGATGCTACAGTGGAGTTATAAATGACGGGGAAGTCATAGCACCCGTGGAGGTTGGCATCAAAATCTACGCCTACCCTTCGAGGGTATGCCATATAAGTAGGGTCGTTCCACTCAAATGGCAGGGTATTACAAAAAGCTATCCAGGCGAGCATGCTTATGCCGCATACTCGCCTCCTCCACAGGGGTTGGTCCCTATAGTTTTGTACAGTGTAGGGGATTTCAAAAACTTTATCATGCCAGTAGTTGCTTGGTTCGGTGCCTCAAGAAGTTGGGGTCTTTTCCCGCTCTTCGAGCCATCTTTTCCCCAGCCGGCCACCGACTGCAATCACCTCGTCCATCACTTTGAGGGGCAGGACCGTCCGCAGACTGTTGGGTAGGAGGAAACTGAAGGAGAATGGCTCCTTGGCTAGTTCCTGCACCTCCCACACCACCAATTCTGCATGGAATCCCGCCGGGAGATCATCTGGGCACGGAGGGAGAGGCGTGGACGGTAGCACGACTGGTTTGGCTTTCAGCTTCTGTCTGGCTTCTTCCACCAGCTTTTTCCGCCTTTCTTTAGAGATGGCTTTTCTCTCTGCAGCTGGGTCTGCTTGTTGTGGATCTTGGGCCTGTGGCGAGGGGGGTTGCGGGACCACATCTTCCTTGAAGCGATTCACATCAATTTCCAGCTCGGCTTCTTCCCCCTGCCGTTCTGCGAGTACTGCTTCTTCCTGGAACCCTAGGGCATCTATTTCTTGGGGGGTCAGGCCGGCTCTCGTCAGGTATTCCCGCTGTTCCCCCAGACTCAGCCTCACCTTCGCCGGCAGTGGTGACATCTGCAGTCCTGCGTGTAGAGCCCTTCTCGCCATGCCAAGCTTCCTCTGTACTGCTTCCAACGACTCTCCTTGTGCTGTGTGGGTGACGTCCAAGATGGTGTTGAGGAAGATCTTCTGTTGAGCGCTGAAGTCCACTTGGGCTGCCTCTGCCTTGCTCTCCACAATGATTTTCTCTTTTTCTGTTAAAGCAAGGCAGCGCGCCAGTGTCTTCACCTTCTTCTCGTTATGCGCGGCCCACTCCTCTGCCCTCTTGTTCATCACTTCCAGGCCTTCCCCTTGTCTCAGGGTCAACATCATGATTTTCTGTCCATAATCCTCGAGTTCCCTGACCAGCCTCTCTTGTTCTTGTCGTTCATAGGTCAGCTGCTCTGTTAGGCGTTTGAGCTCCTCCTCCTGCTCCTCCATGCCTCATTGCCTTTCTTCGTCTTTAGCATTCAGCTCCTCCCTGAGTGCATCCACCTTAGTAGCTTTTGCAGCAAGCTCCTCGTACTACCCTATGAGAAGCTTGTGCCCTCTTTGCATGTTCACTAACTCTTGCGTCTCATTCTCAAGTAACTGCCTCCAATGTTCCTCGCTCTCATCCCTAGCCTTCAGTTCCTGTTTTAGCTCTGCAATTTCACGCTGCTGCAAGGCCACCATTCTTGTCTTGTCCAACTGGAAAGCGGCCATGGTTTCCTTCTCGGCTGCCAACTCCGCCACGGCTGTTTTGCATTCCTCCTTCGCTCTCTCCAACTGGGAGAGCAGCTCAGCGACATATTCGTCGTAATTAGCCAGTGGCATCATCGTTGCGTAAATAGGCGAGATGGAGGCTTCAACTCTTTGCTTTTTGGGTTCATGCCTGGACTCTGCATCTGCGGTTGGCCTTTTCTGTCCTGTGGCCATAGTTTCCATGCTCCGCCCTTGGCCCATTTCTTTATTGATAAAATATTGCATCCACACCATGAAATTCGACACATCAGCGCTAGTGGGGATGCTGGGGGTGACGATGGTGAGTTCCGTGGGAGGTACCAGGAGGGTAGGGATTGGATGAAGCGGGGCCTTGCCTTTGCCTTCGGAGACTAGGGGTGGCACGAATTCTGGCATCTATGTGTTGGATCCAGGCCCCTCCTTTCTGCATGGGCTTAGGTTCCTTAGTTCGTCCGCCCGGCACTGTTGTTCAATGGATCGTCGTGTGGCCTCCACTAGGTCCTCCTCCTCTTTCCTTCGCAGCTCCTCCTCTTCTTCCTCCGCTTTCCTTTTCCTTTCCTCTTGTCTTTTCCTCTGCTCCTCCTGCTTTTTCCCTTTTTGTTCCTTTTCCCTCCTTTTCTCTGCTTCAGCTTCTTGTTTGGATGCCTCCTTGGCCTTTTGCAACTCCTCTCTTTCCCTCTGCTCCTCCTGCTTTTTCATCCTCTCTCTCTCTTTTGCTTCTTTCAGGGACTCCTTCTTTTCCCTTTCCAAGTCCTCCCTCTCTTTCTTCCTGGCTTCATCACCCTTTTTCTTCTTCTGGCCACCTTTTTCTTTGTTGTCCTGATCGCCCTCTTACTAGTTGGTCCTTCCCCCTCTTCTTCTGTTTCTGCTCTATCGGTGGACCTGTCTTTGTCCTGTTGAGGGGGTGACTTCTCCGGCGTTTCTCCTTCTCCCTCCTCCAGCTCTTGTGCTGCTTTTACTGCCTCTTGAATTAGTGCAGTTAAAACTCCTCCGTAGCCGATGAAAGAGGCCTTGGAGTAGGCTTTCTTCCTTTCCGTTATCTTAGAAGCAGGAGAGTCTGCTCCTGTTGGTGCACTTCCCAGGGCTAGTGCTTTAGCCGCTTGATCGATAGTCTTCCGCACATAGCCATTTCAGTCCACCTCATCTAGTGTGTGGGCCGCTACATTCTCCAGCATGGGCACACTAATCCGATGCATTAAAGAGTTGTATCGTTGGCTGGAGAAGAGCACGTGCACCAACTTTGCATGCAGTCTGGCATCAGCATCGGGGATGTCTTGGATGCTTATGTCATCGTTTGTAAGTACCTCTTCCTTCTTCATTTTTAACAAGGCGTAAACATCCCTTTTTTGCCGCCTTTCTATCGTCTGTGCCAATCCCAGAGCTTTTTCCACCAGGGCTGGGTCCAATCGGACCGATACCTTCTTTGCGCCCTCTCCTCAGCCTACTGTTACAGTACCCGCTTCCTGGTCCAATTTGTATGTCCTGAGGAACTCCACGCATTTGAAATGATCAGGCTCCTGCGAGAATTTTTCAATATATTTTGTCAGGTTGCACTATTCCACCACTCTTCTGGCTGCCTCCTCCTTTGCCACCACGACTGCGATATTGTGGATGGTTCGGAACTTAAGCTGGCCGAAGGCGCGATTTTCCAATTGGATGCAATATAGCTCCCTTTCTTCGTCAGTGAATGGGAGCCGATGGGCTCGGTCTTGCTGCGACATTTTTTGCTCCTGCCACAATTCATAACTTCTGTTAGTGTTTTCCATATAGCGCTATGCTGTTTTTAAACTCTTAACTGAATTTTTAGAAGCCATTTTTTCCATACCAATGCTTATATCTTTCACTCTTATTTTACCATACCCCCCTTTTTATTCATTTCCTATCTGATTCCCTCCACCGTATTTCCCACTTTTCTTTTCATCGGGTTTTTGCACATACATGCGTACCACCTTTCTTTCGGCTAAGAGAAGAATCCTTCCTAGGATTGGGAGTTTAAAGGGTGGCGTTGGTGCTGCTGGGGTAGGAATTTACGTGTGAAGAAACCACGTATAGAATCGTGGGTTGTATTCCGGTTGCACATGACAATCGAGAGCAGTCGGTTGGATAGAGACCTGGGAGATGTAGGTCAAGACATCATGAAAGAGATCCCCAGTATTAAGGCGGCTAGCGACATGTAATTCCTCTTTGGTGAGGAGTTGGTCAATATAGGGGTGGGCGAGCACATGGTCGTGTAGGTGCTGATTGCGGGTGATGGCCAAAACCCTAAACGAGATGGGTGCCACATAAGTGGGGTCGTATTCAATGGTCTTAATTGCCCTGCATTGCTTAGCATTGGTCATTATTCGGCAACCTTTTTTCTCCCATTGGATTTGCAGAGCAAACCACTGCTGTAAGAACGTGGAGGGCGAGCTTGCCATCTGCATGAGCTCGTGCAGTTCGCTTTCAGGAACAGAGCGGGGAGGCTTTCGATATGAAGGAACTAGGCATCTGAGCGCCGCTTGCTCCCTTGAGATTTCATTGTTTGCTACTAGTTCTTCAGCGATCTTGGGGGATTTAGTAGTTATGAGTTTGTATTCTGCCCATGTGCAGGGTAAGGCACGAACCTCCGAAGCAAGGGTTCTGTCAAGGAGGCCTAGGTCTAGCCACTCATAGCTTCTAGTGAGTGTGGTGAAAGTGTCATCCAATATCCTAATGCAGGTTATTAAGTCATCCCCACAGGTCGCGGCAAGGTCGTTAGCCAAGGAAAGGAAAGGTTGTATCGCGTACGAGGATCTAAGACCTATTGATGGGCTTGGTGCAACTGGACTGGATAGTGGTGACTGCCTCATCGGTGTCATAGGTTGGGCTTTGTTCGCAGAAACACATTGAGGTGCTGCAGGGAGCTCTGGGGGCCTAGGGGTTGGGCTGGGTTCTGAGTGAGCAGTCATAGGGTTTTTCAAGCCCTCTGGAGTAAGCAGGTTTAAGGCTTGTGGCGGTTGCTTTGGTCGATAGACAAGTTGAGGCTTACTAGCCGTTGCTGGTAATGGTGTGCTGATTATGTGCTGGTTACCCCGTGTGCAAGCCTTCCTTTCTAGGGCAATATGACTTGTAGATGAGCTTTTTAGCTGGCCATTTTTAGGCACCCAGATCCAGGGGTTGCCCTCGTAGTATCCTTGTGTCTGCGAGAGATCCTTACGAATCCATCGCAGCATGGTCATTTGGTTATGGCAATAGCGTCTATACTGCCTCCTAGGCCGGAACGGCTGACATTTCTGGCGGTTAGGGTCCCGTTTGGGTGGTGTACCCGAATGCGGTTCCTGCCGTTTTGGCACCCACATAAGTTTGGGCTTGTTGGCCTTGTGGGCATTCTTGGTGGATTTGGGTTTTGGGTCGAGTGCGTGGCACGAAGCCACAGGTTTCGTACGTTTAGACTGGGTCTGGGGCGTGGTTTTGGGGGTTTCTACTGGCGGCGTCATGATGGTGGAGGAATCATGACAGCCCTTGCTGAAGGTCGTTACTATTCGGGTGCTGCCGATGGCAATATGAATGCGGTTTAGGTTGTAATCCACATTACAATGCATTAGCTTCTTGAAGGTGCGATCCAATAGTGACACATTACCGACCTCCTTGGTGTTAGGCAACACATGGAATAAGGCTGGTAAACTTTCAGTCTCAATAGAAACAAGTGCCTTGCACTTCCCTAGGAGTGAATAGGCAGCACCCCCAAACGGGGTGAGGTTGGCATTAGTGGGCTGTAGCGTTGGTTGACCAATGCGTGTCCAATGGTCATGCGTCAAGATGTTGTAGTCGGCCCCTTCATCAATCAAGGCGTCGAAAGAATACACCGCGCCTGTTGTGATTGTGATTCGTAGATACGCCGGTGCTACTGCTTCTTCGTCTTGATCCGTAAGATCGGTTACAGTTGCCATTCGGATGTTCAACGGGGCTGCTAGCATGGGTGGCTCATGTAATGGATGGGGAGGAGGATAGTACTTCTTTACGCAGCTGCCGTTAAAAAAGCCCACTCCTTCACCGTCAAGTGTTTCCAACTCAACATTCCCGGTTCTACCAATCATGCATACTCTAAAAGGGCCTAGTCCTCGAAACTTCATTTTTTGCTTGTGTCCTTTCACTGAGTATAGCAGAACAAGATCTCCTTGTTCGAAGTCTCGCTGCTTGACATGCTTGTCAAACCACATTTTTTGTCGAGCCTTCTCGCAGATGAGCGCGTGGGTGGCCAGAAGATGAGTCTCTGACAGGTGTTCCAGCTCGGTCAGGCATTGCGTCCATGCTTCCTTCCCTTCCCATCGTTCTTGGAGTACTATCCTTAGGCTAGGGACGAAGAATTCTACTGGTAGAATCGCTTCAGTCCCATAGGTCAGGCTAAAGGGGGTTTCATCGACGGCTGTTTTATAAGCTGTGCGGTAGGCCCACAAGGCGGCCATCAACTTGTTGTCCCAGTCGCTTCTCGAGGCTGAGACCACCTTAGTCAGGACGTTAATAAGAATCTTGTTAGTCGATTCTGCCTGGCCATTAGCCTGAGGGTAGTATGGCGAGGATTTGCGATGGATGATAAGAAAGGTGGATAGGAGATGTGCTATCACTTCGTTGATGAAGTGTGTGTCTTGATCGCTAACGAGTTCGATGGGGCAACCGAAGCGCGAGATCACTTGTTCCCATAAGAACTTGGCAGTCGTCCTAGCGTCGTTTTTTCGTGTTGCTCTTGCCTCTGCCCATTTCGTGAGGTAATCCGTGGCCACTACAATGTACTTGGCTTGTGAGTACTGCGCTGTAGGGCTTATTGGTCCTATGAAGTCAATTCCCCATTTTTCGAAGGGTTGGTGAGTAACAATTGGGGTTAACTCCATTTGATCCTTATGAATCGGAACTTTTGCCCACTGGCACTCGTCACAATGCTTAACAAATCGCTTGGCGTCGCGGAAAAGTGTGGGCCACCATAGTTGGGACTGCAACACCTTCCGTGCTGTTGTGTCTCCACTAAAGTGTCCCCCTGCAATGCCGCTGTGCGCCTCTGAGAGCACATCGTGCATCTCATGTTCACACACACACCTTCGCAGCAACCCGTCTTGCCCCAACCTATAGAGTTGGCCTGCAATCAACTGGTAGGGCTCGAGCTTCAATATCAAATGCCTAAGTCGTGCCTTTTCTATAGGTCACTCAGGTAGTCCATGCTCGAGCACTTGGACTATGTCATCTGCCCAGTATGGCATCAGATCAGCCTTAAATAGGTCTCTTTCTTTGGACAGGTGGAATAGGTGGGCGTCAGGTAACTCGTCAATGATGCCTTGTCCAACTGCTTCTCCTGTGGGTATACGGGACATGTGATCAGCCATGTAATGCTGTTTTTCCTTTCGTACCACCATGGAGAAATCGAACTCTAGGAGCAGGAGGAGCCAACGAGCTATCATCCTGTAGCGCAAGGTTTGTTTACCAAGTAGAGCAGGGCTTGATGGTCCACGAAGAAAATGAAAGGTGTGGCCAGTAGATAGTGCCGGAATTTCTTCACGGAAAACACCATGGCTAGTTCCTCCCTTTCCGTTGTTGAATAATTCATCTCTGTCTTAGTGAGTTGCCTGCTAGCGAAGCTCACTGGGTAGTCCAAGTTATGCTCACCCGGTTGGCACAACACTGCTCCTACGGTGAACTTAGAGGTGTCAATGTGTACGTGGAAAGTAGTGGTCCAGTCCGGGGCTCACAGAATCGGTGCCATCGTTAGAGCCTTTTTCAATTGTTCGTACACCCGTTGGCATGCTTCGGTCCACTCGAAGACGATTAGTAGCTTGTACAATGGCCTAGCGATCAGCGCGTAGTTCAGTACAAACCGATGATAGTATCCTGTGTGACCTAAGAAGCATTGAACTCCCTTGTAATTACTTGGGGGTGGAAGGTCAGTGATAACCCTGACCTTTGAGAAGTCCGGGGCAATGCCGTTTTTTGACACCACATGTCCTAAGATGCATCTGTCCTTCACCCAAAACTGACGTTTCAAGGGGTTCAGGGAGAGGCGATATAAGCGACACCGTTCAAAGACCGTGCGGAGTTTGTCTAGATGTTCAATCCAGGTCGAATGGACACACAGGTCATCAATAAAGACCTCCAACTCCTTACGAAGCATGTCCTTGAATATGGTGCCCATAAGGCATTGAAAGGTGGCGGGGGCATTGGTTAACCCAAAGGGCATGACTACGTAAGCAAAGACGCCCCACTCAGTGGAAAAGGTAGTCTTGTGCCTGTTTGTAGGATGCACTTGCACCTGGTTGTACCCCGAGAAGCTGTCTAGGAAACTGTAGGCTTCCTTACCTACCACCCTCTCCAGCATGTGCTCAGTGTATGGAAAGGGGTAATTGTCTCTCTTTGTAGCAGCGTTCACCTTCTTGTAATTGACACACACTCGAATCTTACCGTTTTTCTTCATCATGATCACTATGGGTGACACCTAGTCTGTGTGCTCAATTTCGTAAATGAATCCAGCTCTCATCAACTTGTCGATTTCCTCCTTGACAGCATGAGCGTGCTTTGGATTCATGGGGTATGGTTGTTGCTTGACCGGCGTTGCATCCGACGTCGTGGGTATGTTGTGAGTCACAACACTCGGATCTACCCCTCGTAGCTCATATAAGGACTAAGCAAATATGTCTATGTACTCCCGCAAAAGAGCAACAAGACTAAACTCCTCTTTAGTAGTCAATTCCACGGCAATGAACACCGGTCGGGGTACTTCCCCTCCTCGGGCTAGGTTTACCTCCTTGACCTTGGCTAGCCCTTCGATTGGTTCGCTTGTTTGCCCTTGGGGCTTGGCACCTAGCAGAACCACTACCCTATCCCCTTTTTTGAATTTAGTGAAGCGTTTGGGGAGGTCTTGCGGCTTTCTCTGTTCCTCTGATCGTGCATCCTTGGGGCGCTTTGCCTCATCCTGCCGCAACCGTTTGCACCTCAGGTGGACAGGTAAGTCCCCCTTGGTGCATCTAGTCATGGGTGGCCTAGGGATTTCTAGGTCGCTATCAGAAGTAACTTCCGATTCAGAGTTAAACCCCCCATTTTCACTAGTAGAGGTGGTCTCCCCTGGTGTCCGCAGTTTAGATGGCGATTCGGTTCTAAGCAGTGATGTCGTTCTTGGTTGGGCGAGGCTGGCTTGCTCAAGGTCTACGGCTCCTATGCATTCCAACCAAGCCCGATCACATTTCGTACACATGACTCCTTGGTCCATTCTAAGGGCCTATCTCCTCTGCGGCTTGGCGTCTGCCCGTATCTGCTCAATTTCTCGTCCTTCAGTGTCGTACTCTATGGTATCCACTTCACCCTCACTTTCATCATCGAAGGATTGGCAATCTTCGTATCCATCACAGGAATCTTTATCGCTCGACTGCTCATCGTCTCCCAAGGCTTGCTCTGGGTCGTCTCGTTGGTCGGGGACTAAGGCCCAGTTATACCTGAGGTTCAGCTCGTGCACCCTGGTCCACTTCCACTCGGACTCCTCCAAGAGGTCCTGGAGCAGCTTGACGTTGGCGGCTGCGTTACCTGTTAGCCGGTCCGTTAAGTACTCCAGTATTCCCTGGAGTTCCCTTTGTTGGAAGGCACTTGGAAGGTAATAGGCTCAAGCCCTTCGTGGGGGCTTGCTGCCATCATGTAGAGTGGTGTAGGAAGTGTTCGGTTTGCCTTGCCGACCGTTTTGATGGCTTGCTCGTATGCCTCTTGGTCGGAGAACAGTAGGTCAATTGTAGCGAGGACGTGCATCCAATCCTGCTCATCCTCTGGGTAGGGGATATACTTGGTCAAGGACTCATAGGGCTTCCTGACCTGAGTGTTCCCTTTGAGCATAGCTGAGATGGCGTCGAGGTCGACTGGTGAGGTCTTCCAAGTGTCCATTTCTATTCGTACGGCGTTAGTTCTATTGCCAAGGAAGATCAAGCCGTTACCCCAATATTCGATGACTCTAGCGTTGCGCATCCAAGGTCGGCCTAATAGGACATCGTAGTCCACTCCCTTCATGACTATAAAGTCAATGGAGAACTGGACTCTTGCGATCTTTACTGGCCAAATTTTCAGGACCCCGAATGGTTTCACTCTCATACCGTTTGCTAGCGTAATGTTAAACCTAGCAGCTTCAACAGGCGGGTTTCCCCAAGTTTGCAACACCGCATGGCTAAGCACACTAACCCCAGCTCCCGTGTCTATGATTCCCTTCCTCGTTGAGTCACCCAGGGCTAGGACCGGCAGGACTACGTGCATCTCAGAGCCTTCCCAAAAGGCATTGACGTGCAAAGATTTAGGTACAGAGTGCAGCGTGAGGCTGGGCAATTGTGTTTCTACATCCTAGTATTGCGGGTCTACCGTGACCTGCTTGTCAAGATTGTGGGAGAGAAGGAAGGAGTCTCACTTGTAGCTTTCTTGCTTGCACAATGGGGGAATACACACAAGGGTGGAGGCTGAAAACAGTTTTCCTCTTCTTAGTTTTGTGTAAGCCAAAAGAACTCTAGTACAAAGAAATAGAAGAACCCTATATATGGGTCTCAAACCAAACTCAACTAACTAAGGTGGCATACTAACTGAGCCACGAACTAGAGTAGATAAGGATAGCTATCATGTAGCTATTATTCATGGGCGGTGTACCAACCGCGTCTGCAACAACTGACAAGTCGGTGACATAAATACACAACGGTCACCCTGGCGTATCACGAGTGGAGCTCGATATCTCAACACTCCCCCTCGAGCTCAATCCCAATTCCTGCACACCAAGCAGGTCTCTGAACTTGCGCAGCTTCTCTGCGCCCAATGCCTTCGTAAATATGTCAGCTACCTGATCCTCTGTGCTGACATAAACTAGATCAATAAGACCTAGTAAAACTCTATCCCGCACATAGTGATAATGCACCTCAATGTGCTTTGTTCTAGCATGATAGACTGGGTTATTTGCCAAGTGTATACTACTCATGTTGTCACAATAAATGACAACTGGCCCATCTGTAGACTGATGCATATCATAAAGTAGCTTATGCAACCAAGCTACCTCACATGCAGCCATTGCTGCACCCCTGTACTCAGCCTCTGTGCTCGACAAGGCAACTGTAGGCTGTTTCTTGCTGCTCCAAGTGACTGCAGCACTCCCAAAAGAGAACACATATCCACTGGTAGATCGTCTATCAGAAATACTACCAGCCCAATCAGCATCAGTGTATCCATGCAACTGTATCTGAACCCCAGTCTCATAAAATAGTCCATACTACAATGTGGACTTCACATACCTGAGTATGCGTCTAGCCGCATCCAAATGTGGTTTCCTTGGAGCCTGCATAAACTGACTTACCAATCCAACAGCATAGCTCAAATCTGGCCTGGTAATAGTCATATAAATCAAACTTCCTACTATGCGTCTGTACATAGTAGGGTCTTCTAGAAGTTCACCTGCATCTGCGCTCAGCTTCACATTCTGCTCCAAAGGAACTGAAATAGGCTTACAGCCTGTCATCCCATATTTGGACAGCATGTCCAATCCATACTGCCTCTGCAAGAGCTGTATCCCACTTGGTGATCTAATCACCTCAATGCCCAAGAAATAACGTAGCTCTCCCAAATCCTTCATCTCAAACTTCTGCTTCAATAGCATTTTCACATGAAGGATATCTTCATCACTGTCACCTGTCATAATCAAATCATCAACATAAATGACAAGTAGCATAATACCTTTCTCTGTTTTTCTCACATAAAGTGAGAAATCTGCCTTGGAAATCTGAAAGCCAATAGTGACAAGATACTGTCCTATCTTGTCAGACCATGCTCTAGGTGCTTGCTTCAAGCCATACAAGGCTTTCTTCAACCTGCAAACAAACTCAGGATGAACAGCATGCACATAACCTGGTGGTTGCTCCATATAGACCTCTTCTTGCAAATCACCATGCAAGAAGGCATTCTTTACATCCATCTGATGTAAAGACCATCCCTTTGATGCAGCCATAGCAATGACTGCTCTTACAGTTGCCATCCTTGCAACTGGACTGAATGTTTCTTCATAGTCAATGCCATATGTTTGTGCATACCCCTTGACTACTAATCTTGCCTTGTATCTGTTCACAGAACCATCTGCATTGTACTTCACCTTATAAACCCACTTACAGCCAATTGCATTCTTACCTTTAGGCAAAGGTACTAACTCCCATGTAGCATTTGCTTCCAAGGCATCCATTTCTTCATCCATGGCTTTCTCCCATTTTTCTTTTCCCATGGCTTGCTCAAAAGATGTGGGTTCTGGTTCCTGTATCACTTTGACCATATATGCATAGTGAATGGCTGTAAATCCATCATATTTCAACCTATCCACAGGATACCTAGCTCTTGTAGACCTGCGCAAAGCAGGTTCACTCCCAGGTGCTCTCAAAACATCCCTGGTCTTCCTTACTCCAGGTGTAACAATAGAAGGAATACCCAACTCATCATCAATGCTCTGTTCTGAGCCACTGGATTCACCATCCACATAAGAGTGACCTGCATTCACATCAAACATGGACTGATCAACCTTCTCTTTTCCTTTTCGTGATACCTGCATACCACTATCTGCATTACTTTGAGAAGATTCTCCTGATCTCAATCTGCCTGTCCATGGTGAAGAATGTGAACCACTATTAGAGGACGCTCCAGGTCCACTAATATTTTGTGACTGCTGCTGTGAATTTTGTGCAGCATTACCATTTTGTGCATCTACATCATCAATCACATGTACTGGTTTATACCAGCTACTCATCTCATCAAAAACAACATCTCTGCTCACTGTAAACTTACGAGTAGAAGGGTTATAGCATCTATACCCTTTTTGCTGCAGAGAGTAACCAATAAAGATGCACTTCTCAGCTTTTGGATCCAACTTGGATCTCAACTCATCTGGCACATATACATAGGCAATGCAACCAAAAATTTTCAAATGAGAAATATCTGGTTTCCTACCAGTATATCTCTCCTCTGGAGTCATTCCATGTATTGTTGCAGTGGGAGTCCTGTTCATTATGTAGACTGTTGTAGCAACTGCTTCAGCCCAATAAAAATCTGGCAAGTCTTTTTCATTGAGCATGGCACGAGATACCTCTCCAATATGCCTGTTTTTCCTTTCTGCAATTCCATTTTGTTGTGGGGTATAACTGCATGAATATTGCTGCTTTATGCCATGCTCCTGCAAGAACTTTGCAAACTCATTTGAGAGGTACTCTCCCCCTCCATCTGACCTTAGGCATTTTATTTGCAGACCTATTTCTTTTTCAGCCATAGCTTTAAGGGTTTTGAAATGCCCAAAAACTTCACTTTTCTTTTTCATAAAATACACCCAAACTTTTCTGCTATAGTCATCAATAAAAGTGACAAAATAATGACAGCCTCCAAGAGATGCAGCTTTAGTAGTCCACACATCAGAGTGGATTAATTCCAATGGCTTCTCACTCTCTTGAACATGTCTAGGAAATGGTTTCCTTGCCTGTTTTCCAAACTGACGGGCTTCACATACCTTATGCATTTCTGCAACCTTGAATTTGGGCAATCCTGCAATAATATTTTGGGCCTGCATTGATTTAAGTCGCTGTACATTAACATGACCAATGCGTTTATGCCAGATATCAATATCTGCAACTACACCGGTCCCATGTGCAAACATTGCTGCACTCAATTCAGACATGTCTGCATCCAATGTAAACATTCTGCCCTTCTTCTTTCCTTTTGCTATCAAGCGACCTTTATTTTTCATATCCTCAACAAAGCATCCATGAGGATTAAATCTGACCTGCAAGCCCTGTTCAACCATTTGACCAACTGAAACCAGATTCTTGGTGATATTCGGGACATGAAATACATCGGACAGGTATTTCTTTTTCCCATCCTGCATAGACAAGGGAATTTTTTCAATCTGCACAATAGGATGTGCAATATCATCACCAGTCTCCACAAATCCTGGTTTTTCCATTTTCCTTGCATCCTCCATCCATTCTGCATGACCTGTCATGTGGTTTGATGCACCTGAGTCAACATACCATACATCGTTGCTTTCTTCTGCACTTGTCACAGAATTGTTCATGTGCTGCACCATAAACAGATGCTCATTTCTGTCATCACCCTGTCTACTAGAGGATGCATAATTTCCTTGTTGCAGTTTTCCATTCATGATGTCATTCTGCTTTTTATAGCAGTCTTTAGCCATATGACCCATTTTACCACAATAGTAGCATTCAACATTACTGTTTGCATTTTGGCCTCTTTGCCATCCACCACGACCTCTTTGGCTCCCCCTGCCTCTAGAGTTACCACGTCCTCCTCCATAGGACTAGTTTTCTTGAGTTTGCTGCATATTCTGATTTCTGCCACGGCCTGCAAATCGGCCTCCTCTACCTCTGCCTCTACCTCTTCCAGCATTTGAGTAGAAGACAGCTTCTTTTGAAGTTCCTCCTGAAGAAGATGCACCACCATTTCTCTGTTCCTCAGAAATTAGAAGAGCAATCAACTCCTCAAAATTAGGAAATCTTTCACGAACTGAAATGGATGTTTGGAACTGTGCATAATCCTTTCCTAGACCATTCAAGGTCATAGAAACTAAATCATCATCTTCCACTGGTGACCCAATGGAAGCAAGTGCATCTGCAATCTTCTTCACCTTCATGTGGTAGTCGTTGATGCTCATATTTTCTCTTTGCACATTGTGCAACTCTTGCTTGAGCTGCATTTTCCTGGCTTGCGTATTTGTGCTATACATTTTTGACAAAGTATCCCATGCCTCCTTTGGCGTACTTGCATCCTGAATATGCACAATCATAGAGTCTGAAATGCTGATAGACAGCCAATACATAACTTTCCTGGCTCTCTCATGCCATGCTTTAAATGCCTGCATTTGCTGTTGATTGGGAACATCAGGAAGAACTGGTTCTTCTTCATTTCCTGCAACAAATTCCCAATATCCTTTTCCCATAAGGAAATTCGTCATTCTAAACTTCCATGCTTGGAAGTTGTTCTTGTCAAGCTTTTCAGTGACAATCTGAAAAAGAGAATCAGATGCCATTACAGAAGACTGCAAAAAATTCTGTCACTGCAAAAACCACAGCTTCACCCTCACAAGGGAAAATCTGCAAAACTGGCGAAAGTGGTATTTGACCACACAGTCACTTCCTAGTGACGATTTTGCATCAACAGGCAACAGGGATGATTCTGTAACTCCCAATGTCTCTGCGCACAAGCATACAATGCAATTTTTACAGTAACTATTCACCGACCTGTAGAACAGTGGCTGCACAGCATAAAACTGGGCCTTTTCCTGAGTGCGTGCAGAAAACTTCCGCCTTCAAAACAGGCCCCGAAATGGCCTCAAATCAAAAAAACAGGGTCGCCAAGAGTTAAAGCTCTTTCCCGCAGCATATACTGCCCTCTTGCTTCAACGCGAAGGGCGTCTCAACCTGAGACAATGCACTCCTGCAATTTCTGGCTGTGCTACCTGTAGAGATCTGCTCCCAAAACAGAAAATGAAAGCAACACTGCTCCTCTTACCAGAACACTGCGAGCTTGGCTTGCTTTCTTGAGCTCCTTACCATGAACAAGGCTCTGATACCATGTCAAGATTGTGGGAGAGAAGGAAGGAGTCTCACTTGTAGCTTTCTTGCTTGCACAATGGGGGAATACACACAAGGGTGGAGACTGAAAACAGTTTTCCTCTTCTTAGTTTTGTGTAAGCCAAAAGAACTCTAGTACAAAGAAATAGAAGAACCCTATATATGGGTCTCAAACCAAACTCAACTAACTAAGGTGGCATACTAACTGAGCCACGAACTAGAGTAGATAAGGATAGCTATCATGTAGCTATTATTCATGGGCGGTGTACCAACCGCGTCTGCAACAACTGACAAGTCGGTGACATAAATACACAACGGTCACCCTGGCGTATCACGAGTGGAGCTCGATATCTCAACACTGCTCTTGTGAGCCCTCAACCCACTGCTTAAGGTCTTGCCATAGGGCAGGGTGCTGCTTAAGCAGATCTCCCAGGCCAAATGTTATGGGGGTGGTCACTAGTGTGGTCAGGAGATTGCTAAGTGCTTGTCCCTCCTTTAAGCTAGGCTGTCCGGGCCAACGGCTGATCTGCGGCTCTGTTGCATCCAGGCTTGGCCTTAGTGGCACTGTTTGTGGCACAGTAGCCTCGACCGACTTAGGTGGAGGTGGTGACCTTGGCGTGCTTATGCTGGAGAGATCATCGATCTCGTCCTCCGTGATGGGTTCCGCATCTTTGAGGTGCTGTTGAGCCTCCCTCACCCATTCCTTCACCTTTTCTATGGCCTCCAATTATCGCTTGGAGTGCGGGTATTCCCCTATCCTAGCGCTTCCCTTTTCGGCTGTCTTAGGGGCTGAAGTCTCTGCCTCCGCGTCTGAGACTTTCTTCCCAGTAGTTAAAGTCGTAGCACTCTCGGTCTTCAATGCGACCTTAGCGTCTGACCTCTTCTTCTTCCGCCTGCGGCTTTTCTTCCCTATTGAGGCCGCGTCCAGGTTGCTAGGTCCTGGCAGAGAGATGCCGGCCTGCTTGGTTTGGGCTCGGGTCATAACTCGCAAGGGAATAGGTGTGGCCTCCCCGTCGGGGTTTTCGACACCAAACAGCCCTAATGGAACGGATGGCAAATTAGCTGCGCTAGAGGACGGCTTCCGCTTTGGGCAATCAACGAAAAGATGGGTGATTCCGCACTCTGCGCACCTTTGATCCGCCTTGTCCCTATTTTGCTGCTCTCTTTCAGGGCAACGCGATGAGACATGACCGGGGTGTCCGCAAGTCCAACAAGTGACTGGATCCTGTGGCTGCCCTCCTAGGCCTCTACCCCGTCCTCTTCCCAACGCCATCACCGGTACGGGTCGATAGTCCATGAGGACTGCATTATCCTCGTCATCATGCAAGACGTAAGGGTAAATGTAGGTCTCTTCATCGTTTGTCTCCTCCACGTAATGAACTGGAGCGTCGCTTGGTGGGTGGGTCACATAAGGACCAGGCGGTCTAGGAATGCCGGTGGGGTTTATGTCCATTCTAGGGACGGCGGGTTTCATATCGTTAGGCGCGGGTAGAGCCAATGGGGCTCCCCTTCCAAAGAATGCCTCCGGCTTGTTAGCTAGATAAGGCTGGCCGTAGGGTTGCGAGTATGGAAACCTTCTTGGTAGCCTGCATTGTGCGGCATCGTGGCCGAACCTCCCGCAGTTGGCACAAGGTCTTGACCTAGGGTCTTGACATTCAGTCGGCAAGTGGTTCCCTCCACAGTACACGTACTGGATGTGTGGCCGCGTTGGTCGTCTCAGCATGTCCTGTATCTTGGTTAATTCCATCTTGACCTCCGCCAGGCCTTGGTCTGTCTCGGTGGCCTTCCCCTTATCTTGGGGTGATGGGTTCGACCGCTCACTAGAGGCTGGCGTTCTCTCTAAGCTCCGCGGGTTGGTTTCTTCTAGGTTTGAACTCCTGGAGCTCTACTCTTTCAGTTGGTCATCGACTCTGATGGCTTCCTCAAAAACCCTAGCCACCACGTCTCGCTGTAAGCTTGAGTTGCCTGCCAGTGCCTTATACAACTCCTCATCTCGAATTCCGCTGATGAATACAGTCGATACTGCCCTGTTAGTCAGTCGCTCACCTAAAGGGATTCTTTTAAAAAGGCTCCTCACGTGGGTCACATAGTCGCGGACGCCCTGCTTCTCCTTCTGCTTGACGTTCATTAGGCGTACTAGTAGATTGTCGGAGTATCCAGGCTTGGCAAACCTCTTGACAAAAAGATCCTTGAGGTTATTGAAGTTGGCCCGTTCTATGGCATCGAGGCTTGTATACCATGTCCTACCTTTATCACTTAAGCAAAGTCCGAATGCTTGCGAACGTTGAGTCTGGTCGTTGAGGCCATTGGCCTCGCAGACTTGCTCAAACTGCTCGACAAAGCTATACAGATCGTCATGTGGCTGGTACTTGTCGAGTTGCTTGGCAACAATAGGTATTTTGGCCTGACTCTTTGAGCCCTGGTTTGCCCGTAACCTTGCAAGCAGCGACGTTGCTAGTGCAGTGGCACTCTGCTTTACTGCAGTGTTATCGAGTAGCCGTTTCATGAGGAGCTTGCTCAGCGTTAGGTCTCCCTCAAGTGCTCTTTCCTGGTCCGTACGGTTCCGGCCAGCCAAGTTTAGCACTCGTTGTACCTCATGCAGCTCCATGCTTTGCCTTAGGCTCCTGGCTTGTTGATCCCTATTATACTCGGCTATGCCTTGCAATGCCTTGTGGGCTAGCCTTCTCTCCTCCTCTAGGTCTTCAATGATTGCATTTGCCATTCTGCCATGGTGCTTGTACCGGGCATGCACATCGTAACTGCTCACTATTTGCAGTATAGCATTTGGGAATGCGCTCACGTCGAGCTCCTCGGTAAACTGATGGTCTGAGCCCTCCTCCACCATGGTCGAATTCTTGCGCCTCACTGCGCTGTCAATCAGGTTGACTAGTCATGACAGGTCCTTGTTGTTGGCGCTCCTTGCTTGGTTCTCCTCTACGCTTTGCGTGTCTGTCTATGTCCTGGGTCCTCTCCTATTGGAGGGTTCCTTGAGCGCTTTATCTGAGTGAGGTCCCTTAATTACTGAATACAATTCTCAATTTACCGCCACTCGATGAGTGTGTTGTCCTCATGCACTTGTGCCCAATCAGGCTTTCAGTTTTCTTAAGTGTACTTCAAGTGCAGAATTCAATGTGAGTGCAGCAAGCAATTCCTCGGTGCCCCACTCACTCTCGCTCGTTTCTGGCCTGATAGGCTTGTGGGTCCATTTTCCGGCCGTTTAGTCACGGTTTAGGGTTCCTTGTTTGTTTCCTTGTTCACTTCTGATCGATCGGGTCTTCATGGTTCAGCGGCTTGCATTCTAGTCTGTGGCTCCCTCAATTGTCTACTGCCCATCGCTAAGCGGCTGTGTACTACAATTTCTCTTAGCCCGGGTGCCAGAATCAAGTTCTGAATGCTCGAAGGGTTTCGACAAGTTGTGCTAATGCGCGTTTCCTGGTTGGGTCAAATTTCTGACAACTTTGACAAAAGGCTGCATTCGGACCAAGTGGTCCGAATTGCAGGGTCTGAGTGGGTCACTTGGACAGGCCGAATGGCATGGGGTCAAGGGCCGAATCTCCAAATCTGGCTCTGACGAGTTTTACTCGGACAGGCCGAATGACGGGTTTGACAGATTCGGACAGGTTGAACCGTAGTTGGCCGAGGGTCGAATCCCGGGTGTGGTCGAGTTTCGATTGTGGAATTCGGATGGGTC
Source organism: Lygodium microphyllum (assembly GCF_053477565.2). Taxonomy (NCBI): domain Eukaryota; kingdom Viridiplantae; phylum Streptophyta; class Polypodiopsida; order Schizaeales; family Lygodiaceae; genus Lygodium; species Lygodium microphyllum. Next base: position 91,965,343 of record NC_141148.1, on the reverse strand, counting down.
GCTCGGACGGGCCGAACGGCACCAGGCCGAATGTGCCACGTGGTCAAAAAGTTATGGCTCGGACGGTCCAAGGAGAGTCTCTCGGACGGGCCGAATGCCGACTAGGGTTCTGGTTGAGTGGCCGAATGGCAAGGGGCCGAAGGCCGATTCTGGGCCTCGGCCCAGAAGCAGTAGCTCGGACGGGCTGAAAACGGCGTGACGGAAATCGCGCGATGCCGATCTTGCCAGGTTCTTGCGATTTACTCAACTATTACAAGCACAAACCTCCAGATACCATCTAGGGGATTTGAGGGATGGATTGATATACCTGAATGGGTTGGTGAGTGCGTCGGTGCTGCGATCGAATCACACGGCCTGGGGCTTCCTAGCTCTCTCTCTCTCTTTCTCTCACTCTGAAATGGCACAAATGAGTTCTCTTTTGGCCTCCCGGTTCTTATATGCCCTCCTAGCTGTGGTGTTGACACCCCTGATCCCTCTCTTATCGATCTTAGTCCTCACTAGCGAGCATTTTGCGCATTTTCATGACTTTTTTCCCTGTTTTTACTCTGTTTTGAAACAGTGAACCCTACCCTTTTCCGGTTCGATTTGCTAGCTCTAACCTACGCTAAATGCAACAAAAATTGAAGACAAAAAACTGGAGTAGATTCTCTATGCTTTCCAATCATCAACAACCAAAATATCCAAAATACTTACTTGTTCTGAAGTTTAAAAGCACCCAACTTCCTACTTATCTCAAGCTCCGTTTCGGGGATGAATACCCTACTTCGATGCTCGATGTGAGGCGCGCAAGTGCTCAAGCTTGAATCCGTGTCCTGACAACGGAACCAAAATGTGGGAGCTTTTGCTCAACCGCCAAGATCCTCGGACCGCTTATTCTTTCAAGCGTTTCAAGCGAGCTCTAATGGCTATCTCTCACCTAGCCGACGCGCCGTCGATCCTACGAATGTAGTGAGCTTACCTTGATGCTCGATAGAGTACCCTCCTCTCCTGCGCACTCCAGTAGCTCCATGATCCTAGATGCTAGTGCAAGCATCCTCAAGCCTCCTCCATCTTCAAGCTCCATCCTCCATAGCCGCGCGCGCAAGAGAAGAGAAGGGAAGAGAAGAGAAGAAGAAGAGAGGAGATGGTGAAGAGCTTCACCCTCTTGATCCCTCACCCTCACACACACTCACTCCCTCACACTCTCACACTCCCTCTCTCAAGTGCACACACACAAGCAAGAAGGAGAGAAGAAGAGAAGAAGAAGAGGACTCCTTTTGCCACACACCAAATAATGAGCTTCTCATTCATTTTTTCAACTTTATATACAAAACCCTAAATCCCTTCTGGGTGGTCATCCCCTTTTCCTCTTTTACATGGCTGGCCGTAGCCTAGGCCCTCTTTCCCATTTCCCACCATTCTAATTTACCCTATTCCCACTAATGCATACACTTTGCACAGGAGCGAGCGTGGCACTCTTTTACACAGATTTGGGGGCGCTCCCATATTTTAATGGTGCGCCTTTTCCCCTTTTATTGCCGTGGCCCCACACCGAAGCCTTTTGAGGGTCGTGTCCGAATATTTGAATTTTTCAGGGATTGGTTGCCAGTCAAGGCACCTTTTTTGCTCTTTTTCCTTCTTCCCAGTTTCCGTTCCTCTGTGCTGCAGTAACGTGGTCAGAAACACTGTAACAGCCCTCAATTTGTGCTATGGGAAAAGGGCTAGGAGTTAAGAGATGGACTCAATGATCAGATTGCCAAGCATCTCTTATCTTGATGATCTAGTTGCAATGAAGGCTGTGTATCTATCCTAAATTGGAAAAATTTCTCTCTTTTTGTATTTTTTTCTTTTCCTTCTCTTTCTTTTTTTCTAAAGGTTACTTTTTAGGAAGTGATTGGTTGTAAGGTTTGTGACATGAAGCTAGCACTCAAGAAGAAATCCTTGAGCCACTCTTGTAGTGGAATAGATAGATGATGGGAGTTCCAACCATATCCTCTAGAAGTTCCAAATAGTATGAGGGAGTAGCAATGCTCATAGATGAAGCCATGCCATTGTGACTATGTCAATCCTGGTATTGACAATGCAATGGAATAGTATAAAAAAAGGAAAATTAGGCATTCTCATTTGCTTCTAGGATAATGTAGCACCATTTTAGCTACAATTTCCATGCATCCTTAGGCTTCATGCTAAGATTGACCTTAGAATCTCTCCTATTCTTACATGTTTTAGTAAAGGTTGTTAGATTTGCTTGTTCCAACTGCTTTCTTCCAATATTTGTAGTAGACTTGGCAAGGGTTTCTATGATATAGATGGTTTGGATCTTCTTAAGCATTGGTTTTCTTAGAGCTATTGAAGTTAAGCATCACATCAATGTTTGACTTGTGATGATTTTGAAATTTCTATAGTGCCTCTTTAGGGTCTTCTTCTCACTCTTGTAGTACTAGGAGGTCAATTGGTAGTGGAATGTCTTGCACCTTGTGTGTTTGATTTAATTATCTATTTCATCATGTTGTACTACTCTTGAGTGTATGAAGATGTTTCTAATTCGTCTTATGGATCTTTATCATGTTGTTCTAGAGAATCCTCATTACTCCCCTACATGGTTGACAACTCCTCATGGGTTTTCATACTCAAATGGTGGTGATGGCATTCTTTTTGGTTTTACTATGCCGACATCCTCAAGCGGATTGGAGTAGATGCTTGATGTTGAAGGTCCTTATCAAGGTGTGGTAATCCAAATTCGCATCTCTTTAAATTCCTAGCTTCCATCTCCATGGTGGGATAGGTGCTTGGGGTACCCTTACTCCCTTGGCATTCCATTTTTTCCTTGTCTCCTCCACCATGTGTTTTTTTTTTCCTCAATGCTGCCTTTCTTTCTATGGAAGTGTCCACAGAATTGGAATGGTAGGTGCGCTTGAATGAAGAAAGCAAGGCCACATGATGCCTACAGTGGCACAATGAAGAGATTGTGGCACACTATGAGTATCTACAAGCTGAAATGGAGAAAATCACTAAAGCCACAGAAGAGCTAGAGGATATAAGGGAGGAAAGAGCTTGAGGTATGAAAGAGAGGTGAAAAAACTAACACAGGAGGCTACTGTAGCATAAGAAGAGCTACACAAGCTAAGGACAAATATGGAAGACCAAGAACACCGACTGATAGTGCTAGCCCAGAGACAGGGAGAGAACCTTGAAGATATGAACATGAGGGTAGAAGAATGGGCTAATCAGAACAAAAAAAGAGTTAAAGCCTTGGCACGCCGATACTTGCTAAAAGTAGAGCAGAGGCTGCCAAGTGAGCTTCCAGACCCAGCAACGCGCCTTCTTGGATACCTTATTAGACATCACCCAACCAGAAGAGGGAGAGTCCATAGAGGCAATGAAACGGAAACTTGGAATGACTTGTAGAGCACTGAAAGCATGACTACAAATGCTGCCACAACCTAGCAGGGTTGGCCCAAGTTTGGAAGAGCAACACCATTATCTCCTATTGGCAGGCCTAAACTTGTAGGAAATGGATGCACTCAGGTTCATCGAAATGTCCAACCACCTCCTTCCTCGCAACCTGAAGAGTAGTAGCACGTCTCTTCCTTAGCTTGTAGGTGCTCTTTCAGTTCATTGACTTCCCTTTGGGCCATGGTCATTTGGGGTGCTCTCTCCAATTGGTATGCAGCCATGGCCTCTTTTTTAGCTTTGAGCTTTGCTACCATGATTCTCTTCACCTCCTTTGCTTTCTCTAATTGAGAAAGGAGTTCCTTGATGTACTCATCGTAGTCTTCAGGCAGCCTCTTTGTTGCAGGGGTGGAGGTTGTGGAGCCTGCCACCTTTTGCCTCTTAGGGTCTTGCCTCGACTCGGCTCTGCCATAGCTAGCCTTTTGGTTCCTACAAGGGGGGTTCCTTCTCGTGCTCCTTGGCCCATTTCTTTATTCACAAAGTATTGGACCCAAGCCATTAGGTTGCTGGCGTTGACCTGGGTCGTAGAGCTGGAAGTGGAGATGGCGGGCGTTAGGAGAGTGGGAATGGGGGTGATTGGGGCTATGCCCTTGCCTTCTTGCACTGTAGGTGGCACGAATTCTGGCACCTGGGTGCTTGAGCTTGGCCCTTTGTTTCTAATTGGGCTCATAGGTTCTAGTTTGTCGTGCCTAGACTGCTGCTAAATGGACCTACGCATGGCGAGGGCTATGTCTTCCTCCTTTTTTTTTCAACTTCTCCTCCTCCTCTTCCTACTTTTGCTTTCTTTCCTCCTCAGCATTTTTGGACTCTCTGCGGGTTTTTTGCAAATTTGCATTTTCTTGTTTCCTCCTCTCCTCTTTCGGCTATCCTTGTGCAATTTTCTTCTTCGTCTTCCTAGTCTTTCCTTGGCTAGTTTGCTCTTGTTGTTCCTTGTCTTCTTCTTCCTCACTCAGTGTCCTTTCGCTGGACTGTGCCTCCTATTCTTGGTGAGGTGGCAACCTACTTAGTGTTTCATCCACCCCTTCTCCTCCTTCTTCCTGTCCTTGTCCCAAGGCTTCCCTGATGATTGCAGTGAGGACCCCCTGAATCCAATGGTTGCGGCCTTTGAAGATGAGGATTTTCTTTTAGCTTTGGTAGCGGGAGATTCCCCTCCTGCAGTTGTCCTCCCATAGCCAAGGCTTTTGTCGAGGACTCAATGGTCTTCCTCACAAAACCATTGAGGTTCACCTAATCGAGTGACCTTGCCACGACGCTCTCTAGTAGGGGGACATTGATGCGGCTCATGATGGTGTTGTATCTTTGACTAGAAAACAAGTGTGCACCATTTTGACTTGGAGCTAGATTTTGGGGTCAGGGATATTTGCCAGGTTGATGCCGTCATTGGTGTGGACTTTTACTTTGTCCATTCCTAGCAAGGTATATGCATCTCTTTTTGGTTTCCTCTCTACTTTGTTTGCCAAGTTCAATGCCTTTTCCACTAGCTCCGGGGTCAATTCAATCTGCACATGATGAGTTCCCTCTTCCTCATGCACCGTTACGGTGTCGCAGTTCTTGCGGAAAGTTCCTGTAGAAAGTGCTCAAGAACTTTGCATAGTGGAAGTAGTCCACCCCCTGGCTTACTGCTTCCATGTATTTCTGCAGATTGCATTGTTTGATGATCTACCTCACGGTCCGCTCTTCAATGACCACATCTTCTAGGTTGAAGAAATGCTGGAACTTGAACTAGTTAAAGGCTCATGTTTCCACCGAAAGTCCATATTTTTCTTGTTCTTTCTCTAAAAAATGCAATTTGCTAGCCTTTTCTTGGCTTGCCATGATGGGTGCCTGTCATGAAGCCATATTTGTCATTAGTGGTTTTCATAATAATTACAAGCAACTGGAAACGACTACATACTTGTTGAACTGAAATGTTTGAGTGCAGAAGTAAACTTTTTCCTCCCAGTAGTCTATTGATTTTAACTTTTATTGATCTTTTTCTTAATCACAAGTTGTTGCATTCTACCCTCGCAATGTGTGCTTTTCCTTTATTGTTTTCCCTACGTGTTTGGTTTGATTCACCTTACCCCCCTCCCTCCCCCTTTGTAATGAAAAGAATCCTTCCTAGGATGAAAGGGTTAGAGGATGAAGGGCCTTTAGCGCACGATCTTAGTGTTTTACTTTTGCATGACCCAGGTGTAGAAATTCAGATTATATTCTAATTGATCATAGCTATCCATATCAAAAGGGTGGATGCCTACATGCATAATATAAGTGAGGACATCAAGTAAGAGGTCACCGGAGTCCACTCGGCTAGCAACATGCAACTCTTCCTCAGTGAGGATGTGATCTAAATAAAGATGTCGCTTAATGTGTTCTTTGAGGGGTCGATTACGGAGGGTAGTCAACACCCTATATGAAGTTGGAGCTACATAGGTTGGGTCATATTTCATTGCCTTGATTGCGCGTCGTTGCTCAACGTTGGTCATTATTTGGCATCCCTCTAGCTCCCATTGCAGTCGTAGGGCGTACCATTTTTGCAAGAAGGAGGAGTCGTTGTCAGCAAGTTGCTTTAATTTCTTGATTTCTTGGTTTGTGGCCATGATCGTGTTCTTGCTATACGGCGTAATGAGACACTGTTTGATTGCTTGTTCCTTGGATATCTCAGTAAAATTAATTCCTTAGCTACTTTGGAAGCCTTAACGAATACAAAATTCGATTCCTCCCAAGAGCAAGGGAGTGTTTGTACTTCCGTTGCTATAGGTTCTTCCAAGAGACCTAAGTCTAGTCGATCATAGCTTTTAGCCAATGTCATGAAAGTAGCGTCCAAGCATCTTAGGCAAGAAATCAAATCATCCCCAGTAATTCAACTAAATCCGTGGCCAAAGTTAGGATTGATCGCTACTTATAAGAGGGTCTAAGCCTGGTGGGTGGTTGACTGAACTAGAGAATTCAGCAGCAGCTAATGGTCGCAACATGGTTTGCTCCGTAGGTTGTAGCTTGGCTTCATGTTCGATAGGTTGGGTTAGAGTTGCGATTGAGCTACTACTAGATGCGTGTGAGGTTTGAGGGGCACCATCGGGGCTAGATTCGGGCAGTTGGTCAGTAGCGAGCTATATTTTTGGGCGATAGATTAGTTTAGGCCCTGCTGAGCTAGACTTTTGAGATTTTATGAACTGATTCTCTTGTGGTTTGAGTGTCTCTGACATGTTGTTTCTTGTGGTTAAGCTTGAGGGTGGCATTTGAGTAGGATTTTGGGTTGATTTGGCTTTAGGTAGCCAAATTCAGGGATTACCCTCATAGTAGCCCTATGCTTGCAACAATATTTTGGGGACCCATCATGACTTGATTGTGTGTCTTTTTTTATAGGTTCTTCTTGGCCTCCTAGGTTTTGAGTGTGGGCCATTAGCCTTGCAAGGCCATGGGTTTCTGTTTCTCGGTGGTGGTGCTTGTTGCATAGGTACCCATTTGAACTAAGGTTCATGGGTTTCTGCATTGGGTTTAGCGGGTTTCTCGCATTGAGGCTTGGCGGGTTATGACAAGTCACAATCCCCCTCCTTAGCCTTGACGGTGGGTTTCTCTGCCAGCAACTGTGTAGACTTGGAAGGAGTCACACCGCCCTTGCTGAAAGCTGTAACTATGCAGACATTACCCACGGCTAGGTGGATGTGTTGCGACTCGTAGTTGACATTGCAATGATCTTACTTCTTAAAGGTTTTTCCTAATAGCAACTTTGTGCTTGCATCTTTAGTGTTGGGAAACATATAGGAGATTATCGGCATGCTTTCAAACTCGATAGAAACTGCAACCTTGCACTTTCCCAAAAGCCCATAAGGTTGGCCTCCATAAGGGCTGAGCTTAGTATTAGTGGACTGCAATTGTGGTTTGCCAATTTTGATGCCAAGAGGCATATTCCACGATGGATTATGATGCTAGGAGGCATATTCCACGGTGGATTCCGTGAGGTTTTGCAGTGGATTCCATAAAATTATATTTGCCGAGCTTCTACACAAGGTGGATTCCATGTGCGAAAAGTTGATGGGGATGCCTGTCCGTTTAGGGCATCTCGTTAATTTAATGTGCAAGTGGGTGATTCCACAAAATACATATTTAAATTAATGGACGTTTATGAGTTTAGAGTGCACACTCGTATTAAATTAAGGTTAGGACAGAGTTCCAACCTATTTATTTATTTTGTAGCTGAAGACTGCTAGGTATTCTCTTTTGTCGGTTTAATTTTATTATTTTCTAACAATTATGAATGCTTCAGTTGATGTGTAGAGCAGGCGGCAGTGGCATTGGGAAGCACAAGGCAATAGTGTGTATTCAAGTTATTTAGAAGAAATTATCATTTTTGATGGGTGCGCGTCCTAGGCGTGACGCCAATATTTATTATTATTTTGTATGCACATGGGTGCATGATTTAAATATTCATTATTGGTCATTGTATTTGGGCACAACTCAACTCTTGGGATGCCCAATTGCTTTATTCTTTATTTGGACAAAAATAAACACAAAAGCTAAAGCATACTAATGGTAAATTTGGGCTTTTTTTTGAGCTTGGAGATGAATAATTTATTAAATACATGCTTTGTGGAGTGCTCACACAAGGCATGGGGGGAGATTGTACCCAATTGGTCTTCTTGCTTCATGTCATGCAAGTCTATTCTCTTGGATTTTGAGCAAAAAGTAGAGTTCTTTTTTCTTGGGGACCTTTTGGTGCTCGCTACATACGCATACAACATCCGATTTGCGCAGTAGTGGTATCAAAGTGAAGCTGAGATCGAGGGCTTCTAATCGCTTACCATCTCGCATGAAGGCGAAGCTCCTGGAAAACGAACGGGCTCTACAGTTAGTCTTGCGACAATCGGTCAATACCAGCGTGTTCCTGGCGGTGAAGAACCCTCTACTACACAGTCAGATTGTGAGGGATCACTCTCTGGAGGTGGAGGACCACCCGGGAAGTTCCTTGGCTAAGTCTTCTTCTTCTCAGAAAAAACATGCAATAATTTTACTCAAAATTGAGTTTAAGCTTTAACAAAAGCTTAAAATAAGCTTAAGCTCCATCAATTTTTTGAACGTTGGCAGGAGTATCTTTTGAATGGTGACGAATCCGTTGATGACATGCTGCCGTCCTGGTCGTTTCAATTTAGGCAAAAGAGGTTTTATTTAAAGCTTAAAGAGCTAAAGGTTAAATCTTTCTAAGCTTTAAAGTTTAAATTCTCCAAAGCTCCAACCTCTCCCATAGCGGGCATTCACACTCGTTTTATCCCAAACTGGTTTTCGGCCTCCCTACAAGTTCGCACCTGTGCGATCTAGTTTATGTCAGCACAGAGGATCAAGTAGCTGACATATTTATGAAGGCATTGGGTGCAGAGAAGCTGCGCAAGTTCAGAGACCTGCTTGGTGTGCAGGAATTGGGATTGAGCTCGAGGGGGAGTGTTGAGATATTGAGCTCCACTCGTGAACTGCCAGGGTGACCGTTGTGCATTTATGTCACCGACTTGTCAGTTTGTAGATGCGGTTGGTACACTGCCTATGAATAATAGCTAGATGACAGCTATCCTTATCTACTCTAGTTCGTGGCTTAGTTAGTATGCCACTTTAGTTAGTTGAGTTTGGTTTGAGACCCATATATAGGGTTCTTCTATTTCTATGTACTAGAGTTCTTTTGGCTTATACAACTAAGAAGAGGAAAATTGTTTTCAGCCTCCACCTGTATGTGTATTCCCCCATTGTGCAAGCAAGAAAGCTACAAGTGAGACTCCTTCCTTCTCTCCCACAATCTTGACATCTTCTTCGCTGGATAAGCGGAATAGATGCACATCTGGTAGTTCATCCATAATGCCTTGTCCAACTGCTTCTCCCATGGGGATGCGAGATAGATGGTCAGCCATGTAGTGCTGCTTCCCTTTATGCACCACCACAGAGAAGTCAAACTCCAAAAGGAGAAGAAGCCATCTAGCAATGCGTCCTGTAGTGCATGGTTTGTTAACAAGATACAACAAGGCTTGATGATCAACAAAGAAAGTAAAAGGCGTAACCAAAAGATAATGTCAAAATTTCTTTATAGCAAACACCATGGCCAAGCCCTCTCTCTCCATTGTCGAGTAATTCATTTTGGTCTCAGTGAGTTGTCTACTCGTAAAGCTCACTGGGTAATCCAGGTTATGTTCACTAGGTTGGCAAAACACAGCTCCTATGGCAAATTTTGAAGCCTCGATGTGTACATGGAACATGAGTGCCCCATTTGGGTCTTGTAGAATCGGTGCTGTGGTCAGAGCCTTTTTCAACTCCTCATATGTGCGTTTGCATTCCTCAGTCCATTAGAATATGATCAAAAGCTTGTATAGAGGTCTAGCAATTAATGCATAGTTCAACACGAACCGTCGATAATACCCTGTATGTCCTAAGAAGCACTGAACACCCTTGTAGTCAGTTGGGTTTGGAAGATTGACAATGACCTTGATCTTTGAGAAATCTGTGGCAATGCCATTCTTTGACACCATGTGTCCTAGGATACATCCATGCTTCACCCAAAACTGGCACTTGAAGGGGTTCAATGAGAGAAGGTATAGTCGACATCGTTCAAAGACCACTCTGTCTAAGTGTTTTTTCCAAGTAGAATGAACACACAAGTCTTCCACGAAGACCTCCAACTCCTTCCTTAGCATGTCTTTGAATATTGTACATATCAGCCGTTGGAAAGTGGCTGGCGCATTACTCAATCCAAAAGGCATGACTATATAGGCAAAGCCTCCCCATTCGGTGGGGTGAATGCAGTTTTATACCTATCGTTAGGATGTACTTGCACCTGATTGTATCTAGAGAAACCATCTAGGAAACTGTAGGCCTCTTTGCTAGCTACTCTCTCGAGCATGTGCTCGGTGTATGGCAGTGGGTAATTATCTCTCTTTGTAGCTGCGTTTACCTTCTTGGACACACACTCAAATCTTACCATTCTTCTTTAATATGAGGACTATGGGGGAAACCTAGTCCATGTGTTTAATTTCGTAGATGAATCATGCTCTCATTAGCTTATCGATTTCTTCCTTGACAATATGGCCTTGCTTTGGATTCATGGGATATGGTCGCTGTTTGACCAGTGTTGTGTCATGTGTCATGTGTCATGGGTAGGTTGTGAGTCACTACACTCGGGTCCATCTCTTTGAGCTCTTCTAGGGACCAAGCAAAGATATCTACATATGCTCGCAAGAGAGTAATGAGACTTGCTTCATCTTGCTCAGCCAAGTCTTCAACTATAAAGACAGGTTGTGGGGTCTCCCCCTCCCTGGCAAAATTAACCTCCTTGACCTTGGCGGGTCCCTTTATTGGTTCACTCGCTTGCCCATGTCGTTTGGCTCCCAACAAGATTACCACCCTCTCTCCCTTTTTGAACTTTGTGAATCTTATTGGCAGGTCTTGCAGTTTTCATTGTTCTTCTGTCTATGTTTCTTTGCTCAGTGTCTATCATTCCTCCCTTAACTAGTTAGCGTTGTAGGTGGATGCGTAGGTCCCGCTTAGTGTGTCTAGTCTTGGAAGGTCGAGGTATTTCAGGGCCACTATTTGAGATGACTTCTAATTCAGAATTGAAGTCTCCATCTCCACTAGAAGAGGGGCTCTCTCCTGGTGGTCGTAGCTCGGAAGGTGAGTCCTTTCACAGTAGTGGTGCGACACTTGGTTGGGCTAGGCCTGCTACTTGTAGTCGATTGCACCTATGTGCTCCATCGCAGTCCTTGTGCCTAACTTCTTTCTCTACCCTAAGGGCATTGTGTTTGTGTGATCTAGAGTCTACTTGTATTTGTTCGATTATACATCCCTAGTGTTGTATTCTATGATATTGATTTTCCCTTTACTCTAGTCACTGAAGGAACAATGGTCCTCATATTCGTCGTCAGAGCTATCTTTGTCTTGTTGCTCATCATTTTCCTAGTTTTGACAATTCTCTTCTTGTTGGTTGAGAATTAGGGCCCAATTGTACTTCAAGTTTAAAGCATATACCTTGGACCATTGCCATTTGAGCTCATCCAAGAGGCCTTGGAGCGGCTCAAGTTTCATTGCTGGATTGCCAACCAACTAGTCGGTTAAGTACCATAGGATCTCCAGAAGCTCTCGTTTATTGTTTGGGACTCGAAATGCAACAGGGTTGGGTCTTCCACATAGGCTCCTAGTCATCATGCACTCTGGCACTAATGCTGTGTCCTTGAGCTTACCAGTTGCCTTGATGGCTTGTTCGTACTCCTCAGTGTGTCTGAAAATGTTAGATCGATGGTAGCAAGAACATGCATCCAGTCTCGCTCATCCTTAGGGCACGAGATATACTTGCTAAGGGCCCCATAGGATCCCCTAGTCTGTCCCTCACCCTTAAGCATGGTGGAGATGGCATCCAGGTCGACAGGGGTTGTCTTTCATGTGTCCATCTCCACTCTTACGACCTCCATTTGATTGCCCAAGAAGATAAGACCGTTGCTCCAGTCCTCCATGACTCTTGCGTTGTGCATCTAGGGCCGGCCTAGCAGGATGTCATAGTCCACTCCCTTCATGGCTATAAAGTCAACAGAGAATTAGATTCTGTAATGTGTCCACTCGAACGCTTGTGGGACACGTCTTAGCAGCCCATCGGGAAGAGGTTCTAGAAAGCTCTGCCGGCACTCGCAAGGAATGTCACAGGGTTTGCGATCTAGGTCTCCCTGAGTCTGCCCCGAGCAGAAGTGTCCCGCCATTCCCACTTAGGATTAACCTGAAGTTAGGCTTCCTTTCCTATCGGCAAGGTCTCTGGGAAGTAGCTAGCGTCGAGCTCCAGATGAACCACTTTGTTAGGAACAACAGAGTCGAAGCGGATTCATGCTGCACTTGGTTCATGGAGAATGGGAAACGAGAGGGATGCGAAGCTCAACCTCTCTACCATAAGGCATAGTCCCATTCCTTTTCCCTAAAATGGCATAAATCGAGATTCTAACCCTACTGATGCTAGGTCTTCATAGTCTCGTTGTCTCGTCTTTTGAGAAAAGTTCCGAACTAACCAGGACCACCCTTCCATAGGACGGACCTAAGTCACGTCCACCGCGCTTTCCTCAATTTGCTTTAGTTATCTAATTACCTGCCACATTACGTTTGACATGCAAAAGTAGCTTCCTTAATTAATCAAGTTAATCACGGGTTCCTTCACGTAACTTAGGCACTGACACAAAAACAATGTCAAGCAAGTTCCTTTTTCTCCAATATCAGTTCTTTATTTATCATAATCCTAGAGTACATCCAATATCATGCCCAAAGGCTACCCCATCAATCTACAGGATTGCTGCTCTAAGTTTCGCCCGTTGACTAGTACACGGGCCTCGAGATCCCATCTCGAGTCACGTCAGCCTCTTGTGCAGGATTCAAAGGCAAGGGATTTACAACAAGAGCCTCCTCTGGCACCCAAATGTCCTTGCGCACCAAGCAGCACCCACGGAGAGACCTCTCATGGCGGGTTAGGTCCCTATACCCGTCGTAGCTAAAAACCCCCTTGGATAGGGCCAGGCAGACAATCAAAGATAACTATTCTTGCCTCTCCCTCCAGGCTTTTAACTTGAAGCATTAATTGTTTTTCCTTGAATTAGTTCCTTGAGCAAAGGAGATCAAATAATGTACCTAAGTGTACAATCACAAACATTTTGGAGGCCGTTTGTATGACCAACTAGTAAGGTGTGATTCCTTTTTCGTGGATGCTCCCAGCATCCGATCCTAGATCTTCTTCCCGGATGCTCCCAGCATTCGATCTCTTGGATCGTTCGCGACTTGGCGAGATCCCAATAATCTCAAACAAGATCATGCAAGCAAATGTTCTTGGTAAGTTAACTTATTTTGACTTGCTCTTTCCCTTGGGTTTTACCTTATGATATCTTAACCCTAACCCAAAGCATTAACTGGTCAACCAAGGCAACGAACATGCCTTTATTCGCAACCCAACCAAGGGTCTTTTATTCTTCCAGTTCTAACCAAGTTCAATTAATACACTTGGCAATGCAAGATTCCTCATCTAGGCCTTCAAGTTACAGTCTAGATGCATGTGTCCCTTCCATCTCTCTTAGTGTGGTACTATGCCGAGTTTTCCAATCAACCTTACCCATCATGCACATGGTGCGTTTAGTATATTTGTACATCCTAAATGACCTTTAACTCTCTTCATACCCGGCAACGAATACTTATTCCTAATGCATCGGATCACATGTGACTTGCATCTATGAAAGTCTAGGTTTTTATCCATCGGTGCAAATGTATCTTACGAACGGAAACTAACATTTCATGTGTTTCTTTTAATCACGATTGCGAATCATGAATTCTAAATGACTATTCATGCACTAAACTGGTTTAAAAGCTATTATTTTATGTGAAATAATGTGAAAACCTTATTATTCTATGTGTGTAAAAGCTATAATTTCATGCATATAAACTTACGTGAACTCCATATTCCACCATTTCATGCATGCAACCTAGTGCTTAGAGTAAACAAAAAGTCCTAAGGCTTGTTCTTGTTCCATGCATGTAGTTACCCCTTTATTTCTTCTTCTAAAAATAATACAGAATATGCTTAATCAACATTGATTATAAAACCTAGGATATTCAAAAGAACCTGGGTTTGATTCGTGATCATAGGGGCATTTGTTGCATTGGTCACTCCGCTTGCCGCTCCCGCATTTACGGTGCCAATGGTAGCTTTGGCACTTATACTTCCCGCGGCTTTCTTTTTGGGAGCCATTTGCCACGCGGAGCTTGGATAGTCTTGATCTTAATGGGCCTTCAAGATGACAGGCTCGGGAAGGAAAGGTCGTGAGAAAATGACTTTTGCCGATGAGGGGGTGGCTTGAAAAGGATGGCTTCACGAATGCGGCTCCTCGACATGGCCCTCGATACCTTCTCTACTCACCAGCTCTCACTCCCCCCCTCTCTCTCTCTCTCTCTCTCTTCTTCGTCTTCTTCTCCTCCCTCTTTCTCTCTCTTCTTCCTCTTCTTCTCCTCCTCTCTCCCTCTCCTTCTCTTCTTCTCTCCCATTCTTCTTCCTCTCCTTCTTTTCGTCCTCTTCTCCTTTTTTCTCTCTCTCCTTCCTCTTCTTCTTCTTTTCTCTTCTTCTCCTTCTCTCTCTCCCTCTCCTTCTCTTCTTCTCTCCCTCTCCTCTTCCTCTTCTACTTCTTTTTCTCTTCTTCTCCTTCCCTCTCTCCCTCTCCTTCTCTCCCTCTCCTTCTCTTCCTCTGTCTCTCTCCTCTTCCTCTTCTACTTATTTTCCTCATTCTTCTTCTTCTTCTCTTCTTCTTCTCCTTCTCTCCTTCTCTCCCTCTCCTCTTCCTCTTCTCCTTCTCTCTTCTCTCCTTCTTCTTCTTCTTCTTCTTCTTCTTCTTCTTCTTATTATTATTATTATTATTATTATTCTTCTTCTAGATCATGGGTAGCATGATTCCTTTCACGGCTCTTCAATTTTCTCAAAGAATATGCTATGGGATGACCTTCTTGCATAAGTACACATCCTAAAGAAAGTGCACTAGCATCAGTTACCACTTCAAACTCCTTACTAAGATCAGGAAGTTTCAGGATGGGTGATGATACTAAGCTTTGCTTTAGTCTATCAAAGCTGGTCTGTTCGGCAGGTGACCATACAATTGCTACTTGCTTCTTTAGTAGATCAGTTAGAGGTGCTGCGATCAAAGCATAATCTTTGATGAAAAATCTGTACCATCCTGTCAATCCAAGAAAGCTACATATTTCTTTGACAGAAGTTGGTGTTGGCCATTCCAGAACGTCTCTGACCTTAGCTGGATCTACTGAAATTCCTTCCGCTAATACAATGAATCCTAGATATTCAATCTGTCACTTGAAAAATGCACACTTCTTCTTCTTTGCATAAAGCTTATGTGCTCTCATTGTTTCAAGAACAATGCGAAGCTAGGGTTCATGATCTTTTTCCTGTTTAGAGTAGACTAGAGTATCTTCAAAGAAGATGAGTACGAAGTCATCAAGATAGGGCCTAAAGATATTCTGCATCAACTTGTTGAAGGTAGCAGGAGCATTCCTCAGCCCGAATGACATCACTAGGAATTCAAAGTGTCCATACCTTGTGCTGAATGTAGTCTTCAGGATATCTTCTTCCTTGATCCTTATCTAATAATATCTAGATCTGAGATCTATCTTAGAGAAGATATTCTCTCATTGAAGACGGTCAAGTAATTCATCTATTCTTAGAATGGGGTATTTATTTTTTATGGTTGATTGATTCAACCCTTTGTAGTCAATGCATAGACGAAGCGTTCCATCTTTCTTCTTTTGGAGCAGTACTGGAGCTCCCCATGGTGAACTGCTAGGATGGATGTAGCCTTGGTCTAATACTTGCTTGAGTTGCTCTTTCAGTTCGGGAATGGACATATTATATGGCCTCTTTGCGACTGGCGCAGCTCCTGGCGCTAGTTTGATTTCATGGTCGACTTCTCTTTGAGGAGGAAGTTCTGTCAGATCTTTAGGAAATACGTCTCCATATTCCTTTAACCATGAAGGTTCTTCCCCAGATTCTTGATTCTGATCTAGCTTATTCAGTTTAATCAGATAGACAGGTACGCCCTTTCTAACTCCTTTTATTATCCGTGTTGCTTTTGCCAGCTGTATTTTTTGCTTACCAGCCTCTCCTTGAGTCGTGACTAGTTCCCCTTCAGAATTTCGGAAGGAGACTTGGCCCTTCCCATAGTGGATGTGGGCATCATTGGGTATTAGCCAATCCATTCTGAGTAAACATTCGTGGACACCTAGGTTCATTATCCTAAATCTCACCGAAGTTGGCTTCCCACCCAGTAGGAATTTCACCTTAGCAGTTTGCCTAGTACAAGTGACCTCACGACCATTTGCTAATTCCACAAGTAAAGTAGGTGTGTCTATTGTGGCTATCCCTAATCTTTTTGCACAGATCAAATAAAGGAATGTGTACTGCCACAGTCAATCAGGGTTTTGAAGCTTTTACCTTCATAATCTGATGGAGTTTGAATCACCGAGAATTGGCGATTTGGACCATTCTTGTGAAGAGTGGCGTGAAATGTTGCCCTCTCAATGTCAACATCCATGGATGGATCTTCTTCATCGTCTTGCCCTTTGTTGGAAACACTAGAGGTTCTCCCTCTGGCCATGACGGTGGTTCCTTGGCCATGAGCGGCTCTATTTTGACCTTGGAATTGCCCTTGGCGATGTCCTTTGCTAAGCTTGGGGCATTGCCTCTTGAAGTGTCCGGGCTCGTTGCAATGGAAGCAACGTGGGTTGCGATCATTACTTTGTGTAGGAACAAAGTTGTTGACAGCGTTGGCCCTAGCTTTCTTTCTTTGGCCCTGATTCTGACCCTGCGCTCTCTTAGTCTGAGCCTTAGACATACCCTTATCTGATCTTTGTAAGGCCAAGTCCTGTTGCTCCTTGGTTTGGTCTGCACTTCCTGTATTATTGGAGCAGCTTGAATGAGTGTGTCTTGTAGGTCCGTTAGGTGTATTGATTCCAATCGAGAGTTTATGGGTGGATTCAACCCAACACAGAACTTTGACACCTGTTGTGTCATATGGATTGGAGGTGCGTACTTTAGGAGTGAAACGAACTTTGAATAATATGCATCAAGGGATAATCCTAGCTGCTTCAAGTCATAGAATTCATTCATCTTCCGTGTGCGGTAGGCAGATGGAAGATACCTCCCTCGCACAGCTTCCTTAAGCTTCTCCCAAGTGACTGTCCCTTCTGAGATCACTTGGTCTCTGCAACACTGTTTTCACCAAAGTCTCGCTTCGCCTGTAAGCTTACGCTTGGTGGGCATGGCTTGGTTAGCAGGTGCAGTTCTTGCTGCTTCAAAATAGTCCTCCATGGACTCAATCCAGATCTCAGCGTTAGCTTGAAGAGTCCTTCCCTTGCCATTAAACTCGGGTGGCTTAATTTGTTTGAGAAGGAACTTCTTCTCTTGAACCACAGCTGTACTTAGTGTAGTAGTCGGACTTGGAACCTGCGCTTGGGGTTGCATCTGGACAATAAGATTCTTTATGTTAACATCTTATCAAACGTTCCCCATATTACATTAATACCACTAGCACAACTTTTAGCCAAGTGATTTAATCACTTAACACCTTAGCTAACATTTACAATCAAGATAGATGATAATAAAAAGTCTTATTCATTCATGAGGGCATAACCCTTTGAGTACATTTATTTTGGGTAAGTAGGACAAGCTGATTGATACGTCAATTTGGGAAAAATAGGATTGTGTTACAATTGGCTACAGGGATAGAGTAATAATATGGAGTGGGGTCATGGATTTTCAGGAACGATAAGTCATAGGAAGCCTGGGGTATCCCTTCCTTTGATACCCGTTCTTCTCATAGCACCCTAACACTTTGATCCTGTTGCAGAGATCACCCGGGTCACTTCTTCATAGACATACTTGTTCTGCTTGACTTGTCGACTGCTAACATGCAAAGTTGCATTTGCGTGAGCTTCGACAAAGATGAATCACGATCTTTAAATCCTCCATCCACTTGATTCTCTTCAAGTTGGTCTGAAGGTACGCGAGTCGGTGGGCTGCTATGTAGGATATTCCTTATTCTCCCGTCCATCTCTGTTTCGCATACAAGGATGAAGGATTATAGATGCGGTCTAGAATATTAATCATGACTAGCCTCTG
Source organism: Lygodium microphyllum (assembly GCF_053477565.2). NCBI lineage: Eukaryota > Viridiplantae > Streptophyta > Polypodiopsida > Schizaeales > Lygodiaceae > Lygodium > Lygodium microphyllum. The sequence continues at coordinate 91,947,267 of NC_141148.1, read as the reverse complement.
ATGATAATCCAAAGCACACATTGCAGTCATGAACATGACCTGGAACACCAAGAACTTGCTCCATGCTTCGTGACTCTGCAACCTAGCATCCATAAGTGAGTAAAGAAATGTTTTCAATAGAAAACACCGCTCTATTCCACTCACCTTCCCCTGACTGTCCCCTTATTCTCTTTATTTTCCTACATTAAGTTCCCTTGTAATCTTAGATCCCATTGGTTCGCTTTGATACCAACTATAACGTGTCTGCTTGATCGCTTGTGGGACACATTTTAGCAGCCCATCAGGAAGAGGGTTTAGAAAGCTCCTCCTGGCACTCGCTAGGAATGTCATAGGGTTTGCGATCTAGGTCTCCCCGAGTCTGCCCCGAGCGGAAGTGTCCGATTGTTCCCACTTAGCATCGACCTGAAGTCAAGGTTCCTTTCCTATCGGTAAGGTCGTTGGGAAGTAGCTATCAAGATTGTGGGAGAGAAGGAAGGAGTCTCACTTGTAGCTTTCTCACTTACACAATGGGGGAATACACATAAAGGTGGAGGCTAAAAACAAATTTCCTCTTCTTAGTTGTGTAAACCAAAAAGAACACATGTACAGAGAAATAGAAGAACCCTATATATGGGTCTCAAACCAAACTCAACTAACTAAGGTGGCATACTAACTAAGCCACGAACTAGAGTAGATAAGGATAGCTGTCATCTAGCTATTATTCATGGGCGGTGCACCAACCGCATCTGCAGCTAACAAGTCGATGACATAAATGCACAACGGTCACCTTGGCATATCACGAGTGGAGGTCGATATCTCAACACTCCCCCTCGAGCTCAATCCCAATTCCCACACACCAAGCAGGTCTTTGAACTTGCGCAGCTTCTCTGTATGCCCAATGCCTTCGTAAATATGTCAGCTACCTGATCCTCTGTGCTGACATAAACTAGATCAATAAGACCTAGCAAAACCCTCTCCCGCACATAGTGATAATGCACCTCAATGTGCTTTGTTCTAGCATGATAGACTGGGTTATTTCCCAAGTGTATACTACTCATGTTGTCATAATAAATGACAATTGGCCCTTTTGTAGGCTGATGCATATCATAAAGTACCTTATGCAACCAAGCTACCTCACATGCAGCCATTGCTGCACCTCTGTACTCAGCCTCTATGCTCGATAAGGCAACTGTAGGCTGTTTCTTGCTGCTCTAAGTGACTGCAGCACTCCCAAAAGAGAACACATATCCACTAGTAGATATCAGAAATACTACCAGCCCAATCAGCATCAGTGTATCCATGCAACTGTATCTGAACCCCAGTCTCATAAAATAGTCCATACTACAATGTGGACTTCACATACCTGAGTATGCATCTAGCCGCATCCAAATGCGGTTTCCTTGGAGCCTGCATAAACTGACTTACCAATCCAACAGCATAGCTCAAATCTGGCCTAGTAATAGTCATATAAATCAAACTTTCTACTATGCGTCTGTACATAGTAGGGTCTTTGAGAAGCTCACCTGCATTTGCGCTCAGCTTCACATTCTGCTCCAAAGGAACTGAAATAGTCTTACAGCCTGTCATCCCATATTTGGACAGCATGTCCAATCCATACTGCCTCTGCAAGAGTGATATCCCACTTGGTGATCTAATCACCTCAATGCCCAAGAAATAACGCAGCTCTCCCAAATCCTTCATCTCAAACTTCTGCTTCAATAGCATTTTCACATGAAGGATATCTTCATCACTATCACCTGTGATAATCAAATCATCAATATAAATGACAAGCAACATAATACCTTTCTCTGTTTTTCTCACATAAAGTGAGAAATCTGCCTTGGAAATCTGAAAGCCAATAGTGACAAGATACTGTCCTATCTTGTCAGACCATGCTCTAGGTGCTTGCTTCAAGCCATACAAGGCTTTCTTCAACCTGCAAACAAACTCAGGATGAACATCATGCACATAACTTGGTGGTTGCTCCATATAGACCTCTTCTTGCAAATCACCATGCAAGAAGGTATTCTTTACATCCATCTGATGTAAAGACCATCCCTTTGATGCAGCCATAGCAATGACTGCTCTTACAGTTGCCATTCTTGCAACCGGACTGAATGTTTCTTCATAATCAATGCCATATGTTTGTGCATACCCCTTGACTACTAATCTTGCCTTGTATCTGTTCACAGAACCATCTGCATTGTGCTTCACCTTATAAACCCACTGACAACCAATTGCATTCTTATCTTTAGGCAAAGGTACCAATTCCCATGTAGCATTTGCTTCCAAGGCATCCATTTCTTCATCCATGGATTTCTCCCATTTTTCTTTTCCCATGGCTTGCTCAAAAGAAGTGGGTTCTGGTTCCTGTATCACTTTGACTATATAGGCATAGTGAATGGCTGTAAATCCATCATATTTCAGCCTATCCACAGGATACCTAGCTCTGGTAGACCTGCGCAAAGTAGGCTCACTTCCAGGTGCTCTCAAAACATCCCTGGTCTTCCTTACTCTAAGTGTAACAATAGAAGGAATACCCAACTCATTATCAATGCTTTGTTCTGAGCCACTGGATTCACCATCCACATAAGAGTGACTTGCATTCATATCAAACATGGGCTGATCTACCTTCTCTTTTCCTTTTCATGATACCTACATACCACTATCTGCATTGCTTTGAGGAGATTCTCCTGATCTCAATTTGCCTGTCCATGGTGAAGAATGTGAACCACTGCTAGAGGACACTCCAGATCCACTAATATATTGTGACTGCTGCTGTGAATTCTGTGCAGCATTACCATTTTGTGCATCTACATTATCAATCACATTTATTGGTTTATAACAGCTACTCATCTCATCAAAAACAACATCTCTGCTCATTGTAAACTTACGAGTAGAAGGGTTATAGCATCTATATCCTTTCTGCAGAGAGTAACCAATAAAGATGCACTTCTCAGCTTTTGGATCCAACTTGGATATCAACTCATCTGGCACATGAACATAGGCAATGCAACCAAAAATTTTCAAATGAGAAATATCTAGTTTCCTACCAGTATACCTCTCCTCTAGAGTCATCCCATGTATTGCTGCAGTGGAAGTCCTGTTCATTATGTAGATTGCTATAGCAACTGCTTCAGCCTAGTAAAAATCTGGCAAGTCTTTTTCGTTGAGCATGGCACGAGATACCTCTCTAATATGCCTGTTTTTCCTTTCTGAAATTCCATTTTGTTGTGGGATATGACTACATGAATATTGCTGCTTTATGCCATGCTTCTACAAGAACCTTGCAAATGCATTTAAGAGGTACTCTCCCCCTCCATCTGACCTTAGGCATTTTATTTGCAGGCATGTTTCTGTACATGTAGTTTCCAAGATTAAGGGCATGACAATCTGGAAATGTAGTTTCCAAGATTAAGGACCACTCCAATCTGCTAAAAGAATCCTAGGACACTTTGGTCTAAAGAAGAAAATCCTACCAAGGACAACCAAAAATCTTGTGACCACAAGTGATAAAGCTCTGCGTTGTTTCTATTGCAAGGAGTTAGGTAATTTCAAAAGGGAATGTCCAAAGCACCCTAAACACTGATGCTCTCAGTGCCACAACATTGGACATAACTATATCAATTGTCCCAGTGGAACTTGAAGAGAACTTGAGCTTACAAGAAATAAGCCATACAATCTCCAGTGATCTAGATTATACCAAGTGCTTAGGAAAAACCTAAAAGATATCCATAAGATGTAACTACAATAAATTTTCTATTGTAACCAAGACTCAAATATATCAAATACCATAGGTTGTTTTTTCAAAAGACCGTATGTCTGTGAGAGATCAGAGTAGTGCAGCGAAAGCATGGTGGGTCCATAACCCACAGGTTTCAAAATGATACCCCCCGTTTCTCTCGAGATGAGGACATCTCAATTTCTCTAAGGGGAGGAGGATGTAATATCTCCGCACAATAAAAGTTAGTGGGTTAGTTCAAAAGTTAGTTAGTCAATTAATAAGCTAGTAAGGTTACTAACTAAAGACTAACTAATGTAAAACTAACTAACATTAATTATTGATAATTTTATTTAATTTAAAATATTTTATTTAGAAAAATCAAGAGTCATAAATTCGATATTTTTCTCGGATTGAAAAGGATCGTAGTCACAAATTGCAACGTGAACGAGACTTATGAGTTACATTAATCACTAGGTTGATGTGTATAGTTTAGATGGTCCAAAAACATTAGATTTTGGGCAAAGCTAGTATATTTTAGATATTTTAGATATTATCCTAAAAAAAGATATGGAGATTTTTAGAAACTGGATGTCATTTAAAAGAAAAGACAAGAGATATTTTAGTTAGTTTGGAGATTTTATAAAAAGAAAAAAATAAAGAGAGGATTTGCGAAATCGCGCCCGCCGCGATCGCAGTTCACAGGCAGTGGACAGCACTTTGAACAGAGAAAAGAAGAAGGAGTGAACTAAGAGCTTTCTAAACAAGTGTCTTGGAGTTTTACCCCCCTTTCGGAGCCAATGGAACCATCAGATTTATGATCTGAGCATCAGATCACTGATCGTTTCAAGATTCCCCTCCACAAAGAGCTCCACTTCTCAACCACAAGCCCTCTTCTCCAATTCACTATAAAAATGAGGCATGGGAGAGGCATAAGGGAAGCATAAGGAGACCCCGAGAGGCTGCAAGAGAGAGGTAGAGAGGAGGACACTCATCCAAGAGATTGTGAGAAAGAGCTTGACAGAGAACTTGAGAGAGAGAGAGAGAGAGAAGAGTCACCTCGAGAGGCTGCAAGGAAGAGAATTAGCTCAATTCCCTCTATCTCGGTCCTCGACTTAACCATCTTCTCTTACGATCTCCCATCTTGAATCTATTCTACCTTCTTAATCTCTTGAGTCTACCTACGATTGATGGCCTCCAAGCGAAGAATGTCGCGTGTGGATAACAATCCTGCAACCAGCAACAAGGCTTCGGGCAAAGGCATCACTGTCAATCCAACTGCAGTTTCGGTCGTAAGTAATGTATTTTCAAATTGATAGATGTTTGCTTTGATTCTCGTATGAGATATGTTAGGCCCCATACTATTGCACGAGAATAGGTCATGGGAAAGGATAAATTTCATCTCGCCTACTTGGAAGATGGAATTTGTGAAGTGCATATATCAAGGGGAGATAATTGCACCTAGTTACATATTACTTATTTGCTAGTAGAGAGAAGGTGCCTAACAATCAAGCCATAATGCTTAGATTATTCTGTTTAGGATATGTCTACAAACCATACATTAATCAATCACGAATCATTACAAAGTTTCGCTATGATACCAACTGTGAGGTGCCCGTCCATTGGCTTTCCAGGCACTCTTTTAGCGGTCTATCGAGAAACAAATCTAAGCGTCGCTGCTCGGCACTCCCAGGGAATGTTCCGAGTTTTTTGCCTAGGGTTTTCCGATCCCGCCTCACAACGGAATGTTCACGACTGAACCCACTAGGATCGACCTGAAATTCGGGTTCCTAGTTGTCAAGGTCTCCTGTTAGCATTCTAGCATCAGATCTTGGACATCCTACTTTATGCAGAGATACCCAATCCGAAGCAGACCCATGCTACACTTGGTTCAAAGAGAATGGGAAACGAGAGGGATGCGCTGCTCAACCTCTCTGCCCATAGGGCATAGTCCCATTCCGGTCCCCTAAAACGGCATGAATCGGGTTTTAACCTAACAATACCTAAAGGTCGAATGACGATAAAAACTTATGAGAAGCCTCCCAGCTCTCTGGGACCACCCTGCCGTAGGACGAACCCATCGGGGGTTTCGCCCACCCGCTTCCCTTAATAGCTTTAGTTTTCTAATTAGGTCCTACCACATTTATGTGTGACACTTAAAATCAACTTCATTAATTAAGCCTTTTAGGGAACAGGGTTCGTTCGCATAACTTATAGCACAGACACGAAAACAGAGCAAAGCAATCTATTGACAAACAAGTTCAAACAAGTTTCTTAACTTATCTTCAAGTTAATCTTTGTCTCCCACCCATACAAGAGAAATTATGTTTCGCTTCTGTCCAACAGAAGTATCCCTTCTACCCTGCAGAAGAGTCCAATTCACATGGGACCACAAACTCAATCCTTTATCTAGAGTAGGATCTCCCAACATGCCCAGATGTTGGGGGCCACGGAGGCTTCAACTCCATTCTTGACCTAGCAAGGGGTGTCCAGAGCTCCAACTAACCCACAAGCTATCTAGGAGCGAAACATCATTCCCGTGGTTGGCCTTTTCACCACTCGACCTTCGCCCTGTGAATCTAGCAGTGCCCTTTCGGGTTAATACGTGGTGCGACCATGGAGGTGATCCACCCGTACAATATATCATTCCTTAATTAAATCCTTTAAGAATCAAGCACAAACAAGGTATTTAGCCTAATATCATTTTCCAAGAAAAACATTCCTTTATTCCCATGGCGACTTGTCATCACAGACCCTTGCCATGCATTTACCATAAATCACAAGCACTTGGAATAATCATCCAAACAACAACTAACAACCAGTTGAATGTAAAAAACATTTAGGATGTTGTTCGATCAATCAACAAAACCAATTGCATTCTTTCCAAAACAATGTAAGAGTAGATGAACTAATATTTTCCATTGCATAATTGCTCTCCCCCTTGGGATCTAAGAGCAATACTATGCAAAAACGTTCTTAACACTTCCTTCCTTCAGCTAGGGCATATGTTAAGGGTTCAAACACTATTCATTATGTAAGTTCTATAGGTCACTTACCTTGATTGGTAACCCAACCCTGGATTTGGATTGGCAAAGTCATCGTTATCCAACGGATCTCAAGATGTCCTAGCTTTAACCCTTATGATCAATTTCTTGCACTAGCTCTTAGTCAAGTCATGAGGCAACTAGAAAATTATCCTCATATATCAAACATGTCATAGGCATAATGTATAAATACTTGATAAGATAAGTGCGTTTTGGCCTCTTAGGCTAAGTACTTTTGAAGTATCTAAACTTTAAAACTCGTACTTTCTATTCATGATTCTCAATGTCGTATTCTTTTAGTAATTATGCTATTTGTAACCCTTGACTATACTTTAATCTAGCACTTGTATGCACAATCTTTTAATGTCGTTCTTTTGAGGATTATGGCATTCATAACGCTTTACTAATTCTTCCTTGTAATTGCTCTACTAGCAAATAAGTCATATGTAACTAGGTGCAATTATCTCCCCTTGATATATACACTTCACAAATTCCATCTTCCAAGTAGGCGAGATGAAATTTATCCTTTCCCATGACCTATTCTCGTGCAATAGTATGGGGCCTAACGTATCTCATACGAGAATCAAAGCAAGCATCTATCAATTTGAAAATACATTACTTACGACCAAAACTGGAGTTGGATTGACAGTGATGCCTTTGCCCGAAGCCTTGTTGCTGGTTGCAGGATTGTTATCCACACGCGACATTCTTCGCTTGGAGGCCATCAACCGTAGGTAGACTCAAGAGATTAAGAAGGTAGAATAGATTCAAGATGGGAGATCGTAAGAGAAGATGGTTAAGTTGAGGACCGAGATAGAGGGAATTGAGCTAATTCTCTTCCTTGTAGCCTCTCGGGGTGACTCTTCTCTCTCTCTCTCTCTCTCTCTCAAGCTCTCTTTCAAGCTCTTCCTCACAATCTCTTGGAGGAGTATCCTCCTCTCTACCTCTCTCTCGCAGCCTCTCGGGGTCTCCTTATGCTTCCCTTATGCCTCTCCCATGCCTCATATTTATAGTGAATTGGAGAAGAGGGCTTGTGGTTGAGAAGTGGAGCTCTTTGTGGAGGGGGATCTTGAAAAGATCAGTGATCTGATGCTCAAATCATAAATCTGATGGTTCCATTGGCTCCGAAAGGGGGGTAAAACGCCAAGACACTTGGTTAGAAAGCTCTTAGGTCACTCCTTCTTTTCTCTGTTCAAAGTGTTATCCACTGCCTGTGAACTGCGATTGCGGCGCCCGTGATTTTGCAAATCCTCTCTTTATTTTTTTCTTTTTATAAAATCTCCAAACCAACTAAAATATCTCTTGTCTTTTCTTTTAAATGACATCCAGTTTCTAAAAATCTCCACATCTTTTTTTAGGATAATATCTAAAATATCTAAAATATACTAGCTTTGCCCAAAATCTAATGTTTTTGGACCATCTAAACTATACACATCAACCTAGTGATTAATATAACTCATAAGTCTCGTTCACGTTGCAATTTACGTGAAGGGTGACTACGGTCCTTTTCAATCCAAGAAAAATATCCAATTTATGACTCTTGATTTTTCTAAATAAAATATTTTGAATTAAATAAAATTATCAATAATTAATGTTAGTTAGTTTTACCTTAGTTAGTCTTTAGTTAGTAATCTTACTAACTTATTAATTGACTAACTAACTTTTGAACTAACCCACTCACTTTTATTGTGCAGAGATATTACATCCTCCTCCCCTTAGAGAAATTGAGATGTCCTCTTCTCGAGAGAAACGGGGGGTATCATTTTGAAACATGTGGGTTATGGACCCACCATGCTTTCGCTGCGCTACTCTGATCTCTCACAGACATACAGTCTTTTGAAAAAACAACCTATGGTATTTGATATATTTGAGTCTTGGTTATAATAGAAAATTTATTGTAGTTACATCTCATGGATATCTTTTAGGTTTTTCCTAAGCACTTGGTATAATCTAGATCACTGGAGCTTGTATGGCTTATTTCTTGTAAGCTCAAGTTCTCTTCGAGTTCCATTGGGACAATTGATATAGTTATGTCCAATGTTGTGGCACTCAGAGTATTAGTGTTTAGGGTGCTTTGGACATTCCCTTTTGAAATGACCTAACTCCTTGCAATAGAAACAACGCGGAGCTTTATCACTTGTGGTCACAAGATTTTTGGTTGTCCTTGGTAGGATTTTCTTCTTTAGACCAAAGTGTCCTAGGATTCTTTTAGCAGATTGGAGTGGTCCTTTATCTTGAAAACTACATTTCCAGATTGTCCTGCCCTTAGTTCGGGACTGTTGCTTGTAATACTAAAGAATACTTCCAAGCTTCGACATTCTAGTAAGACCCAATCTATATTAGTTGAGAAGAAATGACTTAAGAGAAATTCATTGCACGTTATAACTATCATTCCTTGCCAGAGTATCTCTAATCATTTGCAAGTTCTAGGCTCAAAATAGATGCGATTCATATTACTCAAGTTAACAGTAGTCACAAGAGTAAGGTTTATTCCAATACAAGTTGTATTTCATGTCGACAAAATTTCTAGGATTTCTAATAATCCTGAAGTGGTGTAGTGTCAAGATTGTGGGAGAGAAGGAAGGAGTCTCGCTTGAAGCTTTCTTGCTTGCACAATGGGGGAAGACACACAAGGGTGGAGGCTGAAAACAATTTTCCTCTTCTTAGTTGTGTAAGTCAAAAGAACTCTAGTACAAAGAAATAGAAGAACCCTATATATGGGTCTCAAACCAAACTCAACTAACTAAGGTGGCATACTAACTGAGCCACAAACTAGAGTAGATAAGGATAGCTATCATGTAGCTATTATTCATGGGCGGTGTACCAACCGCGTCTGCAACTGACAAGTCGGTGACATAAATACACAACGGTCACCTTGGCGTATCACGAGTGGAGCTCGATATCTCAACATGTAGTAGGTTCTAAGTCTTCGTCTTTATCTGATTCCTCTATATATCTGAAGACTGCACTTGTGTAGCTTCATTTTCTTGGAGGCTCCATATCTTCTAGACTTAAGTTAGGGTAGTTTGCATGGACATGTCCTAGCTCGTTGCAATGGAAACATTGACGGTAGGGACATCTCCTACGGATGTGCCCTATCTCTCCACATGTATGGCATCTCTTATCTAGATCTCGAGAGTTATCTTTACTACAATTTTCCGACTTAAATTCTTGGACGATTGGATTCGCTCGGAGTAATGCGCCTTACAAGTCTGTTGGACGCATTGCTTCAAGACAATGGTTCAGATGAGTGTTTAGGCCATGGCAAAACTTAGATACTTGCTGCAAAATATCCATAGCTAGTGCGTATTTTAGTAGGGTTACAAACTTTGAGTAGTAAGCTTCCAAAGTTAATTCTAGTTGCTTTAGCCTGAAGAATTCATTCATCTTCAAAGTTTGGTAGGTTAGCGGAAGGTATCGTCCGCGTACAGCATCTTTCAGCTGAACCCAAGTAACAGCGGCTTCAGAAATACCTTGATCCTTGCATCATTGCTTCCACCATAACCGAGCTTGGCCAAGTAGCTTAAGTTTGGCTATCATTGCTTGATTGGTAGAGGCAGTTCTCGAAGCAAAGAAATAGTCATCCATCGACTCAATCCATATCTCTGCCTCTGCTGCGATGTCTATCCCTTCTCCATCAAACTCGGGTGCCTTAATTTGTTTGAGAATGAGTTTCTTCTCTTGCATGTCAACATTCGTGGGTGCAGAAGGTGCCTAACAATCAAGCCATAATGCTTAGATTATTATGTTTAGGATATGTCTACAAACCATACATTAATCAATCACGCATCATTACAAAGTTTCGCTCTGATACCAATTGTCAGGTGCCCGCCCATCGGCTTTCCAGGCACTCTTTTAATGGTCTATCAAGAAACAAATCTAAGCATCGCTGCCCGGCACTCCCAAGGAATGTTCCGAGTTTTGTTGCCTAGGGTTTCCCGATTCCGCCTTGCAACGGAACGTTCACGACCGACGAACCCACTAGGATCGACCTGAAATTCGGGTTCCTAGTTGTCAAGGTCTTCTGTTAGCATTCTAGCGTCGGATCTTGGACATCCTACTTTACGCAGAGATACCCAATCCGAAGCAGACCCGTGCCGCACTTGGTTCAAAGAGAATGGGAAACGAGAGGGATGCGCTGGTCAACCTCTCTGCCCATAGGGCATAGTCCCATTCCGGTCCCCTAAAACGGCATGAATCGGGTTCTAACCTAACAATACCTAAAGGTCGAATGACAATAAAAACTTATGAGAATCCTTCCAGCTCTTTGGGACCACCCTGCTGTAGGACGGACCCGTTGGGGGTTTCACCCACCCGCTTCCCTTAATAGCTTTAGTTTTCTAATTAGGTCCTACCACATTTATGTGTGACACTTAAAATCAACTTCATTAATTAAGCCTTTTAGGGAACAGGGTTCGTTCGCATAACTTATAGCACAGACACGAAAACAGAGCAAAGCAATCTATTGACAAACAAGTTCAAACAAGTTCCTTAACTTATCTTCAAGTTAATCTTTGTCTCCTGCCCATACAAGAGAAATTATGTTTCGCTTCTGTCCAACAGAAGTATCCCTTTTGCCCTGCAGAAGTAACTGGTCCAATTCACATGGGACCACAAACTCAATCCTTTATCTAGAATAGGATCTCCCAACATGCCCAGATGTTGGGGGCCACGGAGGTCTTCAACTCCATTCTTGACCTAGCAAGGGATGTCCAGAGCTCCAACTGACCCGCAAGCTGTCTAGGAGCGAAACATCATTCCCGTGGTTGGCCTTTTCACCACTCGACCTTCGCCCTGTGAATCCAGCAGTGCCCTTTTGGGTTAATACGCGGTGCGACCATGGAGGTGATCCACCCGTACAATATATCCTTTCTTAATTAAATCCTTTAAGAATCAAGCACAAACAAGGCATTCAGCCTAATATCATTTTCCAAGAAAAACATTCCTTTATTCCCATGGCGACTTGTCATCACAGACCCTTGCCATGCATTTACCATAAATCACAAGCACTTGGAATAATCATCCAAACAACAACTAACAACCAGTTGAATGTAAAAAACATTTAGGATGTTGTTCGATCAATCAACAAAACCAATTGCATTCTTTCCAAAACAATGTAAGAGTAGATGAAATAATATTTCCCATTGCATAATTGCTCTCCCCCTTGGGATCTAAGAGCAACACTATGCAAAAATATTCTTAACACTTCCTTCCTTCGGCTAGGGCATATGTTAAGGATTCAAGCACTATTCATTATGTAAGTTCTATAGGTCACTTACCTTGATTGGTAACCCAACCCTAGATTTGGATTGGCAAAGTCATCGTTATCCAACGGATCTCAAGATGTCCTAGCTTTAATCCTTATGATCAATTTCTTGCACTAGCTCTTAGTCAAGTCATGAGGCAACTAGAAAATTATCCTCATATATCAAACATGTCATAGGCATAACGTATAAATACTTGATAAGATAAGTGCGTTTTGGCCTCTTAGGCTAAGTACTTTTGAAGTATCTAAACTTTAAAACTCGTACTTTCTATTCATGATTCTCAATGTCGTATTCTTTTAGTAATTATGCTATTTGTAACCCTTGACTATACTTTAATCTAGCACTTGTATGCACAATCTTTTAATGTCATTCTTTTGAGGACTATGGCATTCATAATGCTTTACTAATTCTTCCTTGTAATTGCTCTACTAGCAAATAAGTCATATGTAACTAGGTGCAATTATCTCCCCTTGATATATGCACTTCACAAATTCCATCTTCCAAGTAGGCGAGATGAAATTTATCCTTTCCCATGACCTATTCTCATGCAATAGTATGGGGCCTAACGTATCTCATACGAGAATCAAAGCAAGCATCTATCAATTTGAAAATACATTACTTATGACCGAAACTGCAGTTGGATTGACAGTGATGCCTTTGCCCGAAGCCTTGTTGCTGGTTGCAGGATTGTTATTTGCACGTGACATTCTTCGCTTGGAGGCCATCAACCGTAGGTAGACTCAAGAGATTAAGAAGGTAGAATAGATTCAAGATGGGAGATCGTAAGAGAAGATGGTTAAGTCGAGGACCGAGATAGAGGGAATTGAGCTAATTCTCTTCCTTGTAGCCTCTCGGGGTGACTCTTCTCTCTCTCTCTCTCTCTCTCTCAAGCTCTCTTTCAAGCTCTTCCTCACAATCTCTTGGAGGAGTATCCTCCTCTCTACCTCTGTCTCGCAGCCTCTTGGGGTCTCCTTATGCTTCCCTTATGCCTCTCCCATGCCTAATATTTATAGTGAATTGGAGAAGAGGGCTTGTGGTTGAGAAGTGGAGCTCTTTGTGGAGGGGGATCTTGAAAAGATTAGTGATCTGATGCTCAAATCATAAATCTGATGGTTCCATTGGCTCCGAAAGGGGGGTAAAACACCAAGACACTTGGTTAGAAAGCTCTTAGGTCCCTCCTTCTTCTTTTCTCTGTTCAAAGTGCTGTCCACTGCCTGTGAACTCCGATCGCGGTGCACGCGATTTTGCAAATCCTCTCTTTATTTTTTTCTTTTTATAAAATCTCCAAACTAACTAAAATATCTCTTGTCTTTTCTTTTAAATGACATCCAGTTTCTAAAAATCTCCATATCTTTTTTTAGGATAATATCTAAAATATCTAAAATATACTAGCTTTGCCCAAAATCTAATGTTTTTGGACCATCTAAACTATACACATCAACCTAGTGATTAATATAACTCATAAGTTTCGTTCACGTTGCAATTTACGTGAAGGGTGACTACAGTCCTTTTCAATCCGAGAAAAATATCAGATTTATGACTCTTGATTTTTCTAAATAAAATATTTTAAATTAAATAAAATTATCAATAATTAATGTTAGTTAGTTTTACCTTAGTTAGTCTTTAGTTAGTAACCTTACTAACTTATTAATTGACTAACTAACTTTCGAACTAACCCACTAACTTTTATTGTGTGGAGATATTACAGTGAAGCTCAACCTCTGTGCTCGTAAGAAGCCATAGTCCCATTTCGCTCCCTTAAAACAAGATAAATTTTGAGAAAAGTTCCCAGCTAACTGGGACCACCCTTCCGTAGGATGGACCCAAGTCACGTCCACCGCACTTTTCTCGGTTTGCTTAGTTATCTAATTACCTACCACATTATGTTTGACATGCAAAAGCAGCTTCCTTAATTAATCAATTTAAACACACATTCCTTCACGTAACTTAAGCACTGACACAAAAACAATGTCAAGCGAGTTCCTTTTTCAAATATCTGATCTTTATTTATCATAGTCCTGGAATACATCAAGTATTATGCCCGAAGGCTATCTCAGCAAATCAACAGGATTGCCGCTCCAAGTTTCGCCCATAGACTAGTACACGGGCCTCGAGATCCCATCTCGAGTCACGTTGGCCTCTTGTGTAGGATCCGAAGGCAAGGAATTTACAGCCAGAGCCTCCCCTGGCACCCAAGCATCCTCCCGCTCCAAGCAGCACTCATGGAGAGACCTCTGGCAGGGTGGGTTCAGTCCATATACCCGGCGCGGCTAACAACCCCCTTGGATAGGGCCAGGCAGGCAGTCGGAGGTAACTGAACCTACCTCTCCCTCCAGGCTATTAACCTGAAGCATTAAGTGTTTGGCCTTAAATTAATTCCTTGAGCAAAGAAGTTCAAACAATATACCTAAGTATACAATCACGATCATTTCTGTGGTCGTTCGCACGACCAACTGCTAAGGTGTGATTCCTTCTTCCCGAATGCTCCCAGCATTCGATCCTGGATCGTTCGCGACTTGGCAAGCTAGGTTGCTTGTTTCCCCTTTTTCTTTGGGTTAGGGTTTATATCCTACCGACCCTAATTATCCTTACCTTAGGTCTCCTTGTAAAACAGGTCATGGACAACCCTGTCGTCCTCGATTGGACAACTTGCTGGTTATCTCCTAGATCCCTTGAAGTACCTATGTACCTTTATCTTTGATCTCTAATTGGTCAAGATTGTCTATCCCCTTGACCATGGTTGGTCAAGATGGTTCTGTTTAGAACAGTTTCTACTCCATCTTAAGTATAATCTTCTTAAGCCCTCTTAATAATGCTCACATGCACTAAGCTTTTACCTATCCCTCTTGAAGTCACCAAGGACTTTGACATGGGACTCATGGATCTCAGTCCCATTTGGTAAATTACAAACAACGTTGAATTTTCCCAACAACTTTAATGCACGCAATGTTATTTTATGCCACACATGCGAAGGTACTTTCTATGCATGCAATCTTAACATTATCCTCTATGTAACTATTTACACGATCTATAACCTTCTTGAATGATTTAATCTTTATAACTTTATGTGATCATTGTATGAGTCTAGTTGCACTTTAATATTTTCTGCAGTTTATTATATGTACCTTAGAATCTATCTTGCGATATGGAGATGCACTTTGCTTCTTTTGATGTCCTCTGAAACGTATTTTGCAAGAACTTGTGCAAGGAACAATGCACTTATGCAAGAATTCATGCAAGATTTTTTTTGGGTAATTTACGATGCAATTCCCTAATCAATTTCACCTATTATGATGTCATCTTACAATGAAATTTATATTGTTTGTTACAAACATCACAACTAAATTCATACCAAGGCAATTACCCATCAATCACGCAATCAGTGTGATGCATGCGAATATGATTTTCACCATGACAACTATAATCTATGATTTAATAATAGAGCAACCTGGGTTTGGAGTGATGTCTTGATTCTTATGGTATTCATGCCTGATAAACCATTTGCAGTTGTGGTGCTGTCTTGATTCGAACCACCATCCACACTTGCAGGGTTTCTGGCCATCCTTGTGGATCTACACTTCATGGCCATACTCGAAGATGTGTGTACAAGAGATAAAATTCTCGCACTCTCCTATGCAAAATTCTCGCCACCTCTCCTTGAGTGGAGAAAAGATAATGAAGGGGAGTGTATTTTCAGAAATAATAGAGAGGGTGTATGACCTCTCTTTAAGGGGGGGAAAATAAAAACCCTCCAAAGCTTCCCTCTCTCTCTCTCTCTCTCTCTCTCTCTCTCTCTCTCTCTCTTCCCGCCATGCTGTCAGCAGCAGGGGGAGAGAGGGAGAGAGTAAAAAAATTTGAATTAAATTAAGTAAATTTTTAAAAGGAGGGGGGGTTCTCATGGGGGAGGCACCGAGGGGGGGGAGGAGATATTACAGTAGGCACTTCCATTGATTGTATCTAATAGTTGAGCCACCATTCCTAGAGTTTATCTTACCAAGTCTCCCATGAAAGTCTAGGAACCTTCTAGCTTCACTACACCAATAGATGATTTTTTGGGGACACAATTGCCATCCTTAGACTTTTGAAGATGTGGTTCAATAACAACATTACCACCATGCAAACCAATTGCATATAAGGATTTTTCAATCTTTATTTTAGCATCTGTTCTAGATGATAATGGTTTCAGCTTCCATGCAAATCCTATATAAAGATGAACAAGGTTTTCAATTATCCTACAAAGCGCATGAAGTGTACAGATATGGGCATTTACTAAAGGAATATATAGGACTGGCTTAAACTGTGGATCCTTGTTGTGCCTAGAGGAATCTCTATTCCAACTGCTTGAGTTCAACTCTCTGGCTGGGGACATGCAATATAGGCAAGGAGATCTAGATCTGTCTCCCTTTGATACATTGTACATACAATCTTATAGTTCCCAAATCCTTCAACAAGCAGCTCTTCTCCTGGCTACCAAAGGTTGTGTTCCGATTGAACACTGAATGACATTAAGTGATTGTAATGATCTGATGAAAGTGCTATATTCATCAAGGTAATAGAGACCCTCTCTAGTTTTGTACATTTTAGAATCTCACTTTCATCAAGTTTAACCACAAATCTAGCCACTTCTTGTGCCTCTTCTAATAACAAGTCATAGAATCTAATCATTAACCATTGTAGGATGGGCAAGTCAAGGAAAATATTGTTAAATTCATTGAATACAACTTCATTTTTCTTGCCCTTGAAGCTAGCCTTGATATGGAAAGGCTCACCCAGAATCTCCATTACCTTGTTATTCACTCTTTGTTTAATAGTTCTAATCATAGATGGCCTTGGAAGTATGCAATTACATACTTGTCCTTGCTTCATATTTGATTGTAAAAGCTAGAAAAGTTGTATATAAGCATCTCGACTGATACCAATATTATCCAGTGTCTTCTACACTAACTTAGTATCCAAAGAGAGATCCTTTATAAATGACTCCAAGCATTGTTTCTTTGCCTTTTTAAATTTCTTCTTCTCCAAAATATCTTTTGAAACTATTGAAGGAAGAAGATGATAATAAAATTGAGATGCTTTCAAAGAATCTCCTTCACTTAGATTCGGCTGAAGAAGATACCATCACAAATCAATACAATTAATTATAAACAAAGTCATATTTCATATTTTTAAAGTGGAAAAAAATGTACCTTACTGCTTGGATTCTTTTACTACAACCACCTCCTCCTTGTCTGAAACTCCCAATATTTCTAAGAGCCTTTTGTTGATTTCAAAGTCCTAAAATAGTTTGCTTTTGTTGATAAGATTTGATGCGCTTCTCTAACAAATGAATCCTCTGTTGTTTGATAGCCTTCTAGCTTTTGCAGTAACTCATTGTTATGTTCTGATAGAAGATGGTTCTCCAATTTGAGGACATCCTTTTCTGCAAACCAAGTTAAGTGTAGAGCCTAGAAACCCATTATAACCATCACCAATGAACCTCAATGAAGAGTTATTATAGGAAGGTGGAGTGCTATTTTTGCTAGGATCTTTGGGATATAGCTTGCCATCTAACCAAATATCAAGATTCTTCTTTAGTTCAAACCTGAATATATGTTTCATAGACTTTGTGTAACGATAATGGGTTTTGTTATCTTCCTTATTAGTTCATACTCACTATCCAACTCAATATGAAGATGATAGAGAGGCCTTTTACTAGAGCTACACAGATCATTGGATGATTCATCCATAGCTAAGGATATGATTAGAAGATTAAATTGAAAAAGTATGCGAATTAGAAACAAGAAGGAAAACGAAAAAGAAACTAGTAAGGATGGGAAAGAAAGAAGAGTGAGAATGGAGGGAAGTGATCAAATGTCGAACAAAATTCAAATTGAATATTTGTTTTTACTTTAATGAGGATGAGTAAGATCTTCATTATGACAATCTTTGTCACCTTTATGGCGGCCTAGATTTCTAGGTTTGATGTGACCACGAGAATATCATGACAGTGAATTATTAATAAATTTTAATATATTTACTTACCAAAATATAAAAGTTTTTAAAAATAAAAAAATTTATTTCCTAAAATATTTTCTCTCTCTAGGATCGCTTATAGGGCATTTTCGAGACCTCAAAACTCCCTTAATGAATAGGAAGGAATCAAGCATTTTGAATTACTTTGATTGGTTCACCAAGCTTGATACTAGATATCAAAAGTTTTGAGATCTCAAGCAAATAGATTGTCTTAGTAGCAAACCATCCTATTTTGACCCTCACATTGGCATGCGATCATATACAGGAGGTGCAATCATATGTACCTAAGTTCCCACATTATGAATTTGTGGAGGTAGCCTCACATGTGTATTATACGATGGTCTAAAACTCATTGATGGAGTTAGGTTTATAGATCCCATTGGGTGAGTTTACAACAAGACATCTAGCTAAAGTGTTACATACCCTTATAACCCATGCCTTTCCACATACTATGCCATCCACTATACAACCACAAATTTTAACTCTACAAAATAGTTGGTGTGATGGTGACTATAGAGAAGCATGTGTACATCTCCAGAGGGAGATGAAACTTGGTGTATGCACACATAGACAGGCTCAAATGCTCTTTACATGCCTAGTGCAAAATAAGAAATAGGAATACTTGACTAGATTGGTGATAGATATATATTCTATATTCTTGGAAAAAGAGAGCAAAAAAGCATGGAGGAGGCTTCATCAGAGTCAGTTGTGCCAATATAAATAACTAGTTCGAATGATTGGCATGGATCTAATTGCATGCATTATGATGCAGGTCACGACCCTATGTCCCCCCCTCATCCCTCGATCTCTAGGTTGACATATTTCCATATGGAGAATAAACAATGGGGTAGCTCATGATCATGATGGCTTAGTGGTAGAGCACTTTGCATATGCTTGCAATGTCGTGCAACCAATGTTGTCTCATATTTTTAATTGATGCCACGAGGTATATTCCATGGTGGATTCGGTGAGGTTTTGCGGTGGATTCCATAAAATTATATTTGTTGCCGGGGCTCATACACAAGGTAGATTCCTTGTGCAAAAAGTCGATGGGGACGCTTGTCCTTTTTGGGCATCTTGTTAATTTAATGTGCAAGTGGGTGATTTCATAGCGGGTGATTCCGCAAAATACATATTTAAATTAATGGACGTTTATGAGTTTAGAGTGCGCACTCGTAATAAATTAAGGTTAGGATTGAGTTCTAACCAATTTATTTATTTTGTAGCTAAAGACTGCTAGGTATTCACTTTTGTCAATTTAATTTTATTATTTTCTAACAATTGTGAATGCTTCAGTTGATGTGTAGAGCAGGTAGCGGTGGCGTTGGGAAGCACTGGGCGATAGCATGCATTCAAGTTATTTAGAAGAAATTATCATTTTGATGGGCGTGCATCTTAGGCGTGGCGCCAATATTTATTTTGACACGCTTATTTATTGAAGCACCTGACATTTATTTATTATTTTGTATGCGCATGGGCACACGATTAAAATATTTGTTATTGAACATTATATTTGGGCACAGCCCGACTCTTTGGGCACCCAATTGCTTTAATTCTTTAGTTGGACAAAAGCAAACACAAAAGCTAAAGTGTGCCAATTGTAAATTGGGCTATTTTTTGAGGTTGGAGATGAATAATATATCAAATACATGCTTTGTGGAGCACTCACACAAGGCATGGGGGGAGATTGTACCCAATTAGTCTTTTGCTTCATGTCATGCAAGTCTTCTCTCTTATTTTTTGTGCAAAAGTAGAGTTTTTTTGTTCTTGGGAACCTTCCGGCTCTCGCTACATACGTATACAGCATCCGATCTGTGCACCAGTGGTATCAGAGCGAATGTGAGATCGAGGATTTCCAATCGCTTACCATCTCGTGCGAAGGTGGAGCTCTTGGAACGATCGAGCTCTACAGTCAGTCTCGCGGCAATTCGTCAATACCAGTGTGTTCCTGGTAGTGAAGAACCCCCTGCTACGCTGTTGGATCGTGAAGGACCAGCCTCTACAAGCGGACAGCCACCCAAGAAGTTCCTTTGTTAACTCTTTTATTTCTCAGAGAACAAGCAATCAATTTGATAAAGATTAAGTGTGAAAGTTTAGTGAGGAAGCTTTAAAAAGCTTAAGGCATAAAAATTCCACCATCGGCGGCGACAGTATGTACTGAACGCCATCGACGCCGTTCAGAAGCTGCCGTCGTCCTCTAAAAAAATCAATGATTTAGCTAAGCTTTAATTACTTAAAGCTTAAAGCTTTCAAATTTTACAAATGTTCAAAAAAAACTCAATTTCAAACCTCTCCCATAGTGGTTGTTCATACACAGCTAGTCTCAAACGGATTCTCAACTTCCATCGAAGCCCCTGTTCACACCTGGGGACTGACAGAGTTCAATTCCAGCAAACAGATTGCTACACACAGACTACACGCACGAACTATCCTCTTGGAAGAAGACCGTGATATCAAATTTAACATCTGCAAAGAAGAAATACTGCAAAAAACTAATTTTTTAAAAAAAATAAGCCTTGTAAACCCGACTTTGAGCTACGCTCATCCCGCTAACAAGATTTTGAGTGTGTGAGATATTTTGGAATTTTGCAGGATGTCCAATCAAACCATAGAAGATTTTATGGCCGAGGGTGATTTACGGAACCAACGATGGAGCAAAAACTAGATCTAATTATGATGCAGCTTCAAGAGGAATGAAGAGCATGTCAAACTTTGCAAGCTCAATTGGCCAATCTGCAACAATCTACCACCGAGCAAGATGGATCGCAATCTAAAGATCTTATACGACATACGATCGATGCGACACTTGAAGCGCAATCTATTCGGAAAGAAACAAAGATAAGTAAAAGAAATTTCAAATTTAGTACTTTCAATGGGTCACATGATCGAAAGACTGTACTTGCTTTTATCGGTCGATTTGATGATTATTTCCATGAAGAACAGTATGCTGAGAAAGACAAAATTAAGTGTGTCACTAATCATCTAGTGGACAGAGCATCCCTATGGTGGATTGTTGTCTGCAAACACAGTGATTGTCCTACTACTTTGGAGACTTTCCAAAAGAATTTTTTGCAGAATTTTCTTCCACCCCAATTCCATGAAAAAGCAATCAAACAGTGGGATCTTCTGCAACAGAGGGATCGTGAGCCTATTTCACAATATACCGAGTGTTTTTGGAATGCTTTATTGTAACTTTGAATGCTCGAAGATGTACCTGAGGCAACCCATAAATGCAAGTTTATGTCTGGCTTACTTGGACATTTTTATGCGGAGGTGAACATGTTCAAGCCAACGACTCTCGAAGATGCAATTTCCTTGGTCCATGATGCTGGAGACAAAATTCGAGGACGAGAGAAGTAACCACAACAATTTCCAACTAATGGTAACTATGGTTCAAAACAATTCAATTCAAATTTTTGAAGATTCATTCAAAACCGTTTCCTTCCATCTTCATTTTGTAAATCTTAGACACGACTCCCTACTTTACCATCAAAAACAAATCCAAATCCTAAGAACATTCTTAAACTTCCCGCTATTACCAATAATGTGTCTAAAGCCAAACCTATAGTCTGTTACAAATGTCATCAACCTGGACATCTAGCGGCGAATTGTCAATTTAAAAAGCCAACTGTTCACATTAACTATTTGGGAGCAACAGAAAATGAAGAACATGAAGAAATGCTAGATTTCACGGAAGACGATGATGATTCGACACTACTTCAGATACTTTACCAGGTATGCCAAATCCCCATTCTTTATTAACAATGAAATGTCTTGTGCATGGTAAAGAAAAGACTGTTTTACATGATGATGGGAGCACATACGACTTTATTTCTACAAAATTAGTCAAAGAATTGAATTTACATACTGTTTTTGCTCATTATCGCATCAAGGCTGCATTCTTAGGCACTAGATACAATGGAACACAATAAGTGCATGACTTAGAAATTAAAATTGGTGACTATGTTGAACATAGAAATTTCTTAGTTGTGCCTTTACAATCTAGTGACATTATTTTAGGATTGCCTTGGCGTCATCAATACAACCCCAATATAGATTATTCCACGCATTCAATGAAGATTCATTCTAATGGGAAACAAATCACATTGCATGGTATGCACACTTTTGATAAATTTCCATTGCTTAGTCATACACAGACTAAACGTGCATTACGAAAAGGTAGCAAATCCTACTTAATATGGGTGAATGAAATTGAAGTTAAAGAAAATCAGATGCATCCTAGGCACGCACAATTCCTTTTATAATTTCAAGATTGTTTTATTGCTGACTTACCACCTGGCTTACCGCCTATACGTTCCAAATATCACAAAATGGACCTAATTTCTGGATCACAACCACCATGTAAAGCACCATATAGGCATAACCAAATTGAACAGAAAGAAATTCAAGCCCAAGTTGCAGAATTGTTAACCCGATGACTCATTAGACCCAGTAGTTCTCCATTTGGTGCACTTGTCCTATTAGTGAAGAAGAAAAATAATACCTATAGGATGTGCATTGATTATCGTGCTCTAAATAAGATCACTGTTAAGAATAGATATCCGATTCCTAGGGTAGACGATCTGATGGACAAACTACAAGGGTCTGCAATATTTAGCAAGGTAGATCTTAAATCTGGATACCATCAAGTATGACTGGACACAACTGATATTTTCAAAACTACATTTAGAACACAATTTGGACACTATGAATTCCTTGTTATGCCTTTTGGTTTAACTAATGCACCAGCCATATTCAGTCGTATGATGAATCATATTTTTGAAGCACCAGCATTGTGTCATTGTTTTCTTTGATGACATATTGGTTTTCAGTAAGAATGAAAACGAGCATTATGAACATTTATATTTGGTTTTCAATTTATTGAAAGAGAATCAATTATATGCTAATCCTGAAAAGTGTGAATTTTTCCAAACACAAATTGAATACCTAAGACAAATTGTTTCATCTGAAGGTATTAAAGTTGACCCTAAAAGGATAGAAGCAATTTTGAATTGGCCAATACCTAAAAATGTGCATGAATTACATTCTTTCTTAGGTCTTGCTAGCTTTTACAGAAATTTTGTGAGAAATTTTTCATTGCTTGCATTACCTTTGACAAAATTATTAAAGAAAGACATTTTGTATAATTGGTCCGACAATCAACAAAAGTCCTTTGATTTACTAAAACATGCTTTAACTCATGCTCCTATATTGCAATTACCTAACTTCAATAGACCATTTTTCCTAGTAGTCACTGATGCTAGTGGATATGGAATAGGAGCAGCCCTTATGCAAGATTCCCATCCCATAGCCTACTCTAGCTACAAACTTAAACCCTCTGAACTTAAGTATTCTACCTGTGATAAGGAATTGCTAGCTGTAGTACAAGCTTTATGTCAATGGAAACACTATTTGATGGGATCTAAATTCATGATCAAAACTGACCAACAAAGTATTAAACATCTCCTTAGTCAACCACAAATATCTGACGGACACATTAAATGGACTGCTTTTATTCAAAGTTTTCATCCACTCATACAATATCAACCCAGAAAAGAGAATGTTGTTGCCGATGCTTAAAGTAGAAGACCGACTATTCATAATATCTCTGTGATATCTTTTGACTCTCTTCTCCCTATGAAAGATACCTACGACCAAGACCTTAGTTTTCAAGCTGATTGGAATAAATTAGTTGCAAATAACTGGATTTCCATTGATTCATTGTCTTACGCTAATGGATTTATGTTCTATGAAAAAAGATTATGTGTAACTATTCCATTTCGATCATTTGTCTTGCATGAAATTCATTGTCCCCCATACCAAGGCCATAGAGGAATTATTTCTACTTTGTGTACACTGATTGAAGATTTTTATTGGCCACACATGGAATCTGATGTATCTAACTTTGTATTTGAATGTTTAATTTACAAAGAGTTAAACGACACCATGGTAAACAATATGGTTTATTAATGCCTTTACCAATTCTAGAACGACCATAGGAACAGATTTCAATGGATTTTATCACTGGTTTGCCTAATACTAAAGCTAATCATGACATGATTTGGAATATTATTGATAAACAAGCATATTTTATTCCATGCAAGAAAATGTTAATTGTATCTCAAGCTACTCAATTGTTTTTTAAACCTGTTTTCACTAATCATGGTTTGGCAAAAGTTATTATTTCTAACCGTGATTCTAGATTTTGCAATAATTTTTGGATTACTTTGTTTGCTAATTTAGAAACCAAAATTGATTTTTCATCTACATTTCATCCTGAAACAAATGGGCAAACAGAAGCTACTAACAGTACCATTTTAGATCTTTTGCGTGCATACACAATTTCAAAACCACAAACATGGGATACACATTTACATTTACTCAATTTGCATACAATAACACACCACATACACCTACACAGAAAGCACTATTTGAAATCATCTATGGATATAGATTACCTACCCTAGTTACATCATTGTCAAACAAAGTTCAAGCTGCTGATGATATTGCTAACATGCATGCTACTATTTTTTATGGATTTAAAGATATGATTGCGAAAGCCCAACAATCATACACAAAACAAGCTAACAAGAAAAGAAAAGCTATGAGTTTCAACGTTAATGATTATGTTTGGTTACGTATTGAAGATTACAAAGTGTTGATAAACACCCTGTTGTAAAGTTACCTCCTAGATTTTATGGACCTTTCAAGATCATTCACAAAATCAATGACAATGCATTTAAACTAGAATTACCATAACACTGGAAAATCCACAACACTTTTTATATCAGTTTATTACGACCTTTTAGAGACCAATTACCTGTACATCCTGTCTATGAAAACCCTCCTTTGCTAGAAGAAGAAACTGAAATCCTTGAACCTGAAACTATTCTAGATACTAACTTTATCACCACTAGAACTAGATATAGATATTCTAGATATTTGGTTAAGTTTAAAAATCATCCTGTTGAAGAGGCCCAATGGATGCACGCTCGAGACCTAAGTGCTTACCCTTCACTACTGGCTCCACATTGAGGTAATAGCAATCGAGGACAATTGCTATCCCACCCCAGGGATATGATGCTAGGAGGCATATTCCACTGTAGATTTCGTGAGGTTTTACAATGGATTTCATAAAATTATATTTGTTACCGGGGCTCATACACAAGGTGGATTCCTTGTGCGAAAAGTCGATGGGGACGCCTGTTCTTTTCGGCCATCTTGTTAATTTAATGTGCAAGTGGGTGATTCCATAGCGGGTGATTCCGCAAAATACATATTTAAATTAATGGACATTTATGAGTTTAGAGTGCTTACTCGTAATAAATTAAGGTTAGGATTGAGTTCTAACCAATTTATTTATTTTGTAGCTGAAGACTGCTAGGTATTCACTTTTGTCGATTTAATGTCATTATTTTCTAACAATTGTGAATGCTTCAGTTGATGTGTAGAGCAGGCAGCGGTGGTGTTGGGAAGCACTGGGTGATAGCGTGTATTCAAGTTATTTAGAAGAAATTATCATTTTGATGGGCGCGCATCTTAGGCATGGTGCCAATATTTATTTTGGTGTGCTTATTTATTGAAGTACCTGACATTTATTTATTATTTTGTATGCGCATGGGTGCACGATTTAAATATTTGTTATTGGACATTGTATTTGGACACAGCCCGAATCTTTGGGCGCCCATTTGCTTTAATTCTTTAGTTGGACAAAAGCAAACACAAAAGTTAAAGTGTGCTAATTGTAAATTGGGCTATTTTTTGAGCTTGGAGGTGAATAATATATCAAATACATGCTTTGTGGAGCACTCACACAAGGCATGGGGGGAGATTGTACTAAATTAGTCTTTTGCTTCATGTCGTGCAAGTCTTCTCTCTTGTTTTTTGTGCAAAAGTAGAGTTCTTTTGTTCTTGGGGACCTTCCGATGCTCGCTAGGTATGCATACAACATCCGATCTATGCACCATTAATAGAGTAGTTTATGAGGGATTTCTAATTGGTTTGTCAGATCATATGATTATACTACTCTTTAAGTGCAAATATCTTATGATATCCTATAATTATAGAACCATGATGATTGACCATATATCTTGGCCACATACTAGCTAAGTTATACAGATCTATTGTGGAGCAAGCCTTGAGTAATTGGGCTAAGATGCATGGCATGAGATTAGCAAGTTACATTGGTTTCAAGCAAGGATGTACCATATTCCATCATATTTTCAAATTGAGGGCTATTATTAAAGAAGGCCGCACATGCAAGAAAAAGATATATTTTGTGGATATATTGAAGGAGGTGCAGCATGCAAGAAAATGATATATTACTATTTTGTGGATTTTCATAAGGCATTCAATAAGGTGCTATGTGCCATTAGAGAGAATATGGACTCAAAAAGGGCCCTTTAGCTCAAGAGTTGATGACTCTCCTAACGACAAGAGATTTGAGGTGGACCAATGGGAGAGGGGGTGGTATGCATATTTTATCCACTTCCTTTTCCCCCTTATCCCTACTACTTATAGGCTTGCCCCCCTATGCCATGTTTTACCCCCCTCCCCCCCTTTTTACCACCCCATATTAGGTGGGTCCCATTGGGTATTCAAAAAGATGACCCAAAATTTGAAAATACCCCCTCCAAAAATGGCATTTCGCTCCCCCAAAACCTCTTCTTTGACATTATAGTCAAAAAATGCATTTTTTGATGTCTTTCTACAAGACATGCTTCCAGTTTGGTCATTCTCTTACCTCCTTTCCACAAATCTTCTTATCTTTCTATGCTCCCAACTTCTCTCAACCATAGCCACACAACCCCCAAGTTCTCTCAACCATAGCCACATAGCACCCAGCTTCTTTCTTTCTTCCATGGTCATTCTCTTACCTCAATTCCACAAATCTTCTCATCTTTCTATCCTTACACAGTTGTAGCCACATAGCCCCCAGCATCTCTAGCCATAGCCACACAGCACCCAACCTCTCTCTTTCTTCTAAGCATAGTCATAGCCACATAGCCCCCATATTCTCCAAGCCATAGCCACCCAACACCCAACTTCTCTCTTTTTTCCATGGTAATTTTCTTTTTGTGCTCACATAGCCATAGCCACACAGCCCTCCTTACTTTCATTACCATTCCAATGGCTTCTATATATCAGCAAAGGTGATCCCATGATTCCATATCTATTGTCTATGTACACAAAACAAAGGATCAACATGGAAAATGGGAAGAAGCATTGTTTAAGAAGATTCATGGGTGTGGTGTACCACAAAACCATTAGAAGGGCAGAGTACTTGGGTTTTGGGAGACTCGAGATCGTGGTCTTGTTGCATTAGTTCAACATGTGTATAATGTGAAGGACTTGAAACTACCTCTTTGGACTCCTCAACAATTTTGTCTCTTAAATTGTCAGTCATTGCCTTTATGTTCTTACTTCTCATATGTTTTTGAGGTTTTTACTTCTCTCCTTTCTAATGTTTTCCCTTTGAATCTTGTTGAGGATTAGCCTTTGGGAAGCTTTTCTGGGATATACAAAGCTCTGCATGTGGATGTGGGTGATATAATGATGATTGAAAAGTCATCACAATATCTTTTACATCATAATATTTTATTCTATAAGTTTGAGTATATAGTGCCTACATCAATTGATTCATATGGTTCTCTTAAAGTAGTTTCTTGTCCACCTCTGAATTCTTTGGAATGGCCCATTTTGGATGAGTGGATGATTTAGATATTAAAAATTAAGATCATACATGACATTCATAGCTCATTGAGATATGGGAGAGCTTCAAGATCAATGGGTCTTTCATGGTTTATACCAATTCATGTTTTTACATATATCTTCAAAAGCACTAATGTGCATCAATGTCTCTCCATGTTCATTTGTAAGGACATAACCGAAGAGTTTCTTAATTTCAATTTTGAAGAAGTATGGAATGAGGTTGATGGGATGCATAAAGGTAACATCTTTTCATGGAGAGTGGTGGTCTCTAGTGCTACCTTTTGTTACTTAATTACACATTCATCATTGTACATGCGCTTTTATTATCGAAGTTGGATAAAGAAAGCAGACCAATGGATTTCCTTGGAGTCCATTGAAGACGTGGGACAAGCATTTGATATTCAAATTCATATGCCAAGTGGAATGATTGAGTCAATCATAGTGAGTGATTGTTGGAGTCTCCTGAATCTACGATAATGTCTTCTCTTGATGGGAAGCATTCGTACAAAGAGCTTCAACTTTTGTATTGGTGGTAGAAAGGTGAGCTTGCTTAATATTAGAAATTTTCGATTTTGGTTGGGACATAGTATTTCGAATCTTATTTGGTATTTTTATTTTTTAGTTCTTTATACATACTTTAGATTCTCTAACTTTTTATATTTTAGATTTTTAATGATTTTTTTAAAACTTTTCAAAACTCTATTAAAAAATTTAATGGGTTTTTAAAAATTAAAACTTTAAGTCAGTGGCCTATAAAAACCATTCACTTTGCCTCATTTTCATTTTTCAACTCTCCAACCACTTCTCCTCTCCCAAGCACCCTTGCACTTGCCTCCTACACCTCTTCTTCCATGATGGATTGCACCCTTGATAACTTCATGCAATTTCTTCAGGGCATGGAATTCACTAAAAGATCATATCTTTACACTTTTTTTCCAATATCAAGTATTATGATATGATATTGTGGCATGGTCCAAGCCTACAATACCCTATCAAGTACATGAACACATACTTACAAGAGGATACTATCAAGTTTGAGGATTTTGATGAGGAATGGGTGCTATGTAATCTCTTGAAGTACATCAATCGCATGGAGATATTTCAAAAACGACTAGGTCATTTCTATGCAAATCTCACACTCTCCTACTTCAAGCACCTAACTCCTCGATAGGCCAGGGATTATCCCTTTGATTAGCATAGCATTGATTACCTCTCATGGACTACCACTTTTTTTTTGTTGCTCAATGAAGGTGACAACCCTCGTGTAGTCATAGTGAATATTGAAGAGCATGTGGGAGACTTATTGAATCAAACTCTTGCAAAGTGATTAACCACTTTGCTAAACGGTCAAGCGGCCACAACTTGTTTAGCAACATTCTGAGTCCTTTCACCTTCGTAAAGAATACTACCTTCTCATAGAGAATATAATGCCTACATTTCTTCCTCGCAAACACCATTCCCAAGACAGTTTCTCCATGTACATATAGTTAGCTTTAGATGTCCCCAATTTTCTACTAGCAAAGGTAATTGAATGATACCATTTCTCCTCCCAAATTTGAGCTAAATAGCAACATCTAATACTATGCATTGTGGGTGCTAAAAATATATAGAAAACTTCACCTCTTCTGGGTGCTTTTAGGACTGGAACTTTTGCTAATTCATACTTCATATCCTCAAAGGATTCATGACAGGCTTCATTCCACTTAAATAGACAATTAAAAGATAGAAGATAATGCAAGTACAACTGAATGAGAGTGATAGAATGAAATGAGTGTGGGGATGAGTGCCTTTTATAGGCTTACAGTAGGTGGTATTGGTAGGTGGCAGAGAGTGGAAAGGGACCATGGTATTCCAACTACCGTGGCTTAAATCAAGCATGCCTGAAGTGACCTAGTCTAAGGTTTATTTGCAATGTGATCATTTTCCTTGTCGCTCCATACAAAGACGCTACAAAGTGGGTGTGATTGCACATTTCTCAACACTCCTCAATCACAACCATAAAAAGTACTAAGTATACAAAGGCTATTATGAGTAGAACCTTGCTAAGTGTAGACATAGAAAAATCAGCCATATAAAGCTAGAGGCTGTCACAAGGCCTCACTAAGTGTGCAGAGGCTGTGGTGCATGTGCTATATGAGGATTAAAAGAGCTTATGGAAAGAACATTAGGCAAGTACACACAAAAAATCTAAAAAAGTCTATCAGAAATGAGGTGCAAAAGGAGGACTAATGGGTCCTATTCTTTGGTTCTTGAGTGTCTTCTTCTTCTTCATTGTTGTATTCATCTTCTTTTATTGTTGTAAGGTATGCTCTTTGAGATATTTTCCTAGCATGAAAAAACTTCTCAATATACCCAGTTCTTTTACAAAATTCACAAATTATGTCCTTCTTTCATTTGTCCTTCACATAGAGGAGTTGTTGGTCTTCTTCTGAGGTGCTTGCTTCTCCTTTTCTCTTGATCTTATTTTTCTTTTCAAGGAGAGAGGCTTTGATGTCTACAAGCTTGGGCTTTGGCATGTTGATTAGTGTGGTAGACACATGATCATACTCAAGTGGTAGACTCTTGAGAAGTACTCCAATGCAAATGTCTTCATCCATCTTCAAATTAATTCCTGCAAGTTGTGTTAACAAGCTTTTCATATAATTTAAATGTGTTGCAGCCCCAAAATGTCAACAAAAAGGTAATCTAAGCAGTGAAAGATGCTTTGGATGCTAGTGTTGTCCTACTCATTCATGCACTGTAGCATCGAGGGCATCCTACATTGCTTAGATCACCTTTTTGTTGGCATTTTTGGGCCTTTTGAGCCAAAATTAAGCACTCTAGCCTATCCACAAAATTTTTATCAATAAATTTTTTAAAATTTTCCTATACTTTTTTGCTTGTATAACACATACTAACTTGTCATTCAACATAGTAAAAAGGTTAACTAGACATTGGCTCAATAAATAGATTGCTCATTCTACTTAATTGTTGAGTTTTCAATTGACATTACAAATTTAATCATTGTACCGTCATGCACAAATACAATATGAGACATCCTAGGCACAATAAAAAGTAAAGGTTTTTTATTGCATGTCAACGTTCACAAAGTACATTGCATTGCAGTGTGTTACAAAAACTCTAGGCCCTGGGTAGCTCTAATCTCTCTCCTCTCTTATCCATCTAGCTAATTATATGTATCTCTACATAATGGTCACCAGCTTGGCATAAATCACATATAGATATGTGTCCTCAAAAAGGGTGACAAGGTACGCTTTTGCAAGTTCCTAGATAGCCTCCATTGCAATCCCTTGCATGTGGAATTGATATCCATAAGAGTGAAGGATTTCCTTCATAAGCGTATAAAGGGCACTTTCTTGATCAGTAGGTCCATGCTCTTTTAGTACTTGCAGATTTCCCTAAGAGCTGCTAGGTGATAGTTCTCCTCCACTTTTGCCATTTCCATGGGACTCGTCTATTGACCATGGTTATCGTCCTTGTGCTTGTTGGGCTTGGGGTTGGGGTTTGGGTGTGGGTTGCTCAGTAGGTGCTAGTTTTGGGAGTGGGGAGGAGAGGTACTAGAGGAGGAGGAGGAAGTTGTTTGGCTTACTTTGTTTTTATCTTGGGGTGTCACATATGGCCCTTACCACCTATTGAGTGGCCCTTGATTGCATCTTCACTAGCCTCAAGCCATTGTATCCTATCTTGGGCCTATTGTTGTCGTCGTCAATATTTCCCTCATCATCATTGTTTTCACATTCCTCATCCATAGAGGCATCACCCTTATTATGCTTTGACTTGTTGTTGTCAGCTTCTACATCCTCACCTTGCTTCTTCCTCTTTGGAACAATCTTCTTGCTTGTGATCTCTTTTCAAAGTCTCAAAGACTGACTAAGGGAGGGTCTTTGAGCCTTTGGATGGATGGGGATGAAAAGACATGGAGACAATGAAGTGTTGTGTTGCTATTGGATTCAACCCCTTGGTTGAAATTGAGGATCTCTTTGCCTTGCCACATTGGAGAAGTGAAAACTTGTCCTTTGCATTGACTTGGTACTGGATATCATTGCACAGCTTACTTGGTGTCATCCATGAGGTGGATTAGAAGAGAAGACAATAATAAAAGTATAAAATAGAAAATGAACTAAAAGAGCTCTATTTATATCAAATCTAGTATTAGGATTTAAGAGGGGTTCACACATGATTTTACATACGTGCCCATTTTGACCCTTCTCTTCGCCTTGTCATGTGCAATGCTACATGTGCATTCATTGCAAATGTGTTTCACCACTTTTCCTTCTTACATGCATGGATTGGCTACTGAGAGATTTAACCAATGCGGTAGCCTTAGCATTTTCCAATGTGATGGAGCGATCGAAGATACATCTATAAATCCAATCGAACATTTATATAATATAGCTTTCTTGGAGCGACAACCTCCATGACAAGTATTCTTGAAATATGCACCAGGAGCCCAATAATGAGACTTTTTCATACCTTGGGTGCTCCACATTTTCAAAGACCCATATTTCTCTAAAAAATATAATCCACGAGCATATAATATGGGTTACAAAGGTATAAAGCATTGACATTAGATTTGGAACGTCAATGTATTGAAATATTAAAGAACATGCAAGTAGTAGAGTCAATTTAGGTGTACCATGTAATAGGTGATGTTGGTTTCTCTCCATGCATTGACAAAACTAGCTTTGTAAAATCATTAACCATTATATGAAATTCAACTTGAGTGGAACGATTTGTTGATGGTTTTAGCATTATACACACTAGCTTATAAAAAGAATGCCAAACTTTCACACGGCCATTCTTAAGACTAGAATCTCTTTCCAAATATGTATTGCATTTGCATAAATTTTTCCACAACTCCCACTTTAACTTTGATGGCTTACTAGTCATATTGCTCACGAATCTCTTTGCCTTTGTTCCACTCATTGATATTTTTTGTACTATATCATAAGTTAGGCCTGGTTTTTTTTTTTCCTTTTTAAACTTTACCTTGCCTCTATGTACACCTAATGAATTTAATAGCTCCTTGACTTTCTCAATAGCTGTGTCATCTTTGGAGGGAGGCTTCATTGCGTATACATAATTGATATACAACTTCAATAACTTGTCAAATATGTGCATGAGGCAATGCAAAGTGCAAAAATGGACATTCTCAATAACAATTGGAAATGTGGATTTCTAATCCTCATCAAGACATGACCTATTTGGTAGTGGCTTTCTATTTGCAGGCTAGTGTTTCCACACAACATTATCTATGGTCTCAAAAGAATTATTTATTTTTATACAAAATAGACAAGGAGATTATGCTGATGTCTTAATGTCACAATCAAACATACACTTTAAAGTCTTGAGATCACTGCCCAAGTGCCAATTAACATCGAATTATTTGTCTCCTTCCACGTAGAGCTTCTCGCTACTTGTTTGCTGGAAATTATATCCCAATATGGAGGATGTTGGAAGATCCAAGAGAGAATATTATGGGTCTCCTTTAGCACTTCGGCTCTACTACTAGCCATAATTTTTTGACTGCATACTAAATGGTTGGACAAGTGTACTATCTTTTTCATAGGACGCCATGGCATAATTCATCAATGTAAGGCCCACTCTCTCCAACTTGTGTCCCTTTATGATTTGTCATTCGGTCAAGCTTTATAAAAAACTCCAAGGTTGAAACAATACGTGGCAATCTTAGTTGGTACAAACTTAGGAGAAACAAGTGCAATATATTGAATCCATAATATTAGGTTAAGACAACCTGCATACCTTCCGAGCATTGCACGTTATAGAAATGAGCCATGGCACATTGCAACAACTAAACCAAGTCAACAAAAATATTGTTGAAGTTATCATAGTCATAAGAAATATTTTCAGCTTTAGTTTCTCTACTTCAATTTTGCTAGTGATTTTTAAAAAATCTCCTATTCAATCAGCAATGGATATGTTTTGTGCTCATCTTATAGCTCTATTTTGCTATGAGCCAATGCAGTTGTTATCATACCATGTATGGCCTCATAGACTTGTTGGCTAACCTCGACTATATCACATGCTATTTGAACTTCTTCCATAGATAAACTATTAAGAATATTTGTGAGAATCTTATTTAAAGCAACAAACTAGAGGGCTCGATGGCAAGGGTCTCTCATAATTTCAGTCAGATGCTTGTGTTTTAAGAATACCTTTAAAAGCTCCATTTGCTAACTCTCACCATGGCCTCGAGTATTATCGAAAAAGCACTTGAGAAAAAATAGAAATTTGTAGCAAATAATGTAGATTTAGATTTTATTTCAATAGAAATTGATGAACCTTAATGCTTGCACATATCTTTTCTGCACTCCACCATTCAAGAATAGTGATAGCATTGGAAGTAATCGACATTTCCTTATAACCCATGGGAGTTTACTTGCACCTTTGTAACTTTTCTTCTACAATGTTCTTATCCTTCTCCATTTTCTCCAAAAGTGATTATAATGAAACATTCTCCTCCTCCAAGGGTTGAATTTCTTTATGTGTTCATTGCCATGTCTTGTCCCTTGTCTTTATGCTGCTTCAATTCTTCTTCAATCTTTTGCACTTTGATTTGTTGATCTTTTAGGGCTTTTTGCAACACATTTAAAGAACCCTATGATTGTAACAAAGATTGATGAGTGCTATATAACCTTGATCAATCATATCGATGCATATGAATATTTTCATCTAAGCGTTTGCAATAACCTAGTAGACCATCTTCACCATCCCGGACAAAAATTAGCAATACAAAAGTGAAATTGAAAGGTGGATTTAGCCTAGTGCTAGGATTATCAGGATACAAGGAACCATCTACCGAAAAGTTAATATTTTTCTTTCCCTCTTAACGATATTGGAAAGCCATCGTTGCATCTAGCCTATACTTGCTATAAGGGACTTTTTAATAGCATACTCTTCATCTATAAGAACATGTAAATCCACCTTTCTCTTATACGATTGCTTGTGTTCCTAAGTGGTTCCATTAGACTAGGAGAGAAAATGAAGTAGATTAATTTTTCATGGGATAATATTTATTTGGAAAGACTAGAGGAAAAAAGAGAGCATAAAAAATGCTTAGATGCATATATAATATGGTTAGGTACCACTAGAGATGGAAAAGACCACATTTTGAGAAAGGAGAAACTACACAGATATTTTGGATCATTAGGAAAAAAATGAACTCACAAATGGGCCCTTAAAAATAATATAGTTTAAGATGTGGGCCTTTTGGATTGTCCAATAGGAAGGCTAGATGTTGACATCCATGGAGGGTGAATCTTCTCTCTCCAAATCTTGGGGTTTCTATTAAAAAACGGGGTAGTGGAGGATTAAAAAAAGGGAGAATGAATAGTACACAAAATTTGAGTTTCTCTCACCTCGTATTTCCTCCTTTTTAGATAATTTTTAATTTTGGTTTTTTTCCCTCTCACGAAATCAGTTTGACCCAAAAGTTGAGCAATAGACCACTTTCCCTCTCTTCTCTATAGTTGTGAATTTTCATCTCCATTGAAGCTCCCTGCTGAGAGTAATTAGGGTTTTGAGCGTTCTGCTTACCTCTGCACTTTCTTCTCCATGCAGCTCCATATTTTGGGCAAAACACAGGTGCCCATCTCTCTTTGCATTTTCTCTTGTTTGCTATTTTTTCAATAGGGTTTGATGTCGTTTCTTATTGTTATTGCTATTTTATTGCAAAGGTTGTTTGGGGTAAGAGACAGAGGTACTCATCTCTCTCTCTCTCTCTCTCTCTCTCTCTCTCTCTCTCTATGTGTTGTTTCTCTTTTATGTTGTGTTTTCAATAGAATTTGATGTTGGTTCTAATTTTTGTTTTCTTGCAGAGTTTATGTGGAGCAAGAGGCAAATGTGTTAATTTCTCTCTCTGTTTGGTTTTTTTTTTTTGCTAATATCTTTTCAATACAACATAATGTTAGTTCTAACCCTTGTTGTTTTTTTATTACAGAGATAATTTTGGGTGACAATAGCAAAGTGCCCAAATTGATAATTTTAGTATGCCCAAATTGATCTCTGCAAAAGACAATAGCAAGAGTTAATATTTACATGAAGGTATATTGAAAAAACAGTAGAAAAGAGGAAACACAAAGAGAGAAAGAGAGAGGGAGAGAGAGATGCCTCCCTAACACACAAGGAAATAAAGATACAAGATGATCTAGAGAAGATGAGATTTCTAACTACCATATATTTTTATGCAATGAAATTGACGATAGAGTGCGTCGGTCCCCCCGAATCCACCAGTGAAATCTTGGCCAAAAATGATGCATGCAGCTGCCTTGTCCGAAGTCTGGCATCTGGGGCCACTTTCTGGTGCTAAAAAATGATGCCTGCAGCTGCCTTGTCCAAGTCTTGCATCTGGGGCCACTTTCTGTGGACCTTTTGGAGCGATACCTATGATATCTAGCTTGGAGAAGGTGGTGCTAATCAAGCGGTCAAAGCTTCAATGTGTGTGCTTGCTACATTAGGT
The DNA here is from genome assembly GCF_053477565.2 of Lygodium microphyllum. Lineage (NCBI taxonomy): Eukaryota > Viridiplantae > Streptophyta > Polypodiopsida > Schizaeales > Lygodiaceae > Lygodium > Lygodium microphyllum. The sequence continues at coordinate 91,911,054 of NC_141148.1, read as the reverse complement.
GACCGTACTAAAGTGTTAGATCCGCTTCTCTTGGAGAAAGAGCTAAAGGGGGAGCGCATCATTTTTGGAGCAAAGAAGAAACTTATATTTTCATCAGAAGCTGGCCCCTCCTCTCCACCAATGAAAAAGCCAAGGAACAATTGAGAGTTCTTGTTGGCTATCGGCTTTTTGTATCTATCACATGTAATTTTTTGATGAATATAAGATATTTTAATTTGTCTCTATAAATAAATACTTATTAAATAAATGTGCGGTACGTGAATGATGCATTCGCATACGTTAACATAATTCATTGCATAGTACTACACTTGCGATTGTGTAAGTGTGACGATAATGTGTGGTACGTGAATGACACATCCCATACATTAACATAATTCAATGTGTAGTACTGCACTTGCGATTGTGCATAAGTAATAACGTAACTTGTATTCGTACGTATTACTACTTTCGATGCGTTCATACGTTAAATAAAAATTAAGAGTCATGTGTTTCAAGAAACAAAACAAAACAACTTTACTCAATTATTTGAATTCAGTACACATTGCATGAGATATTATGTATATATAAATAATTCCAATGTGGCAGAGTATACAAAATTTTTTGGCCTTCCAAGATGCTATAGTGCTATAACACTCATTACAAACCTTGCATCATTAATCTAGTAAACTATGGTAGAGTCCCCTTGCCATGTCGAAGCCGAATGATAAAGTTCATGTCTTTATCTGTGATTGTGACACGCTTTGCATGGATGGCCACAAGTTGTGTATCATCGAACAAGTCGATGAGAAACCCCTCTGCAGCTATTTGTAGGGCCTCCATAGCTGCAGCAGTCCACCTTCCTGCTGGTGGGCCATCCCGCACTCGCACTCAAAATCTTCCTATCTCTTTTAGCTCCAAGTCTTGCATGACTTACTAAACAACCTTATGAAAAGAACTTTTCGGGATGAGAAGCTCATATCCGCATTGGATTCTCCTTATCTCTCGAAGGGTGATAGTGCCTAGTTTCCATCTCCTCTTCTTCTATGGTGGTCCTTATGCTCTATGGGGAGCACATGTTACTACACTAGACGGGGCTCTAACTTGTGCTCCAGGTGGCGGGCCTTGGTGTGAGGTCTTCCCGGGGTCAAAACGGCAACTTGCTTGCTTGGTGCATGCCATGCAAGCTCGAGGAGGGCAAGACAAAGAAGAGACATACATTGGGGATGTGAAAATGGAGGAAGCAAAGAAAGCAAGATGTGAAAATGAGAAGAAGAATGAACTTTTAACCCATTTAAACTGCAAAATTGGGTTAATGCAACTTCATACGCACTGTCCATCATATGATCGTAAGTCAATAAACTTTTATCGGAACGCAACAAAACTTCACACGCACACTTATTTGGTGGTTGTTAGGTGGCCAAGAGCCAGGAAAGTGGCTTCAGACACCAGACTTTGGACCAAGGATTTATAAGCATTTTTTTTTCACAAAAAAAAGCTCTTGGTCACCTAACGAGAGCGCGCATGAAGTTTCGTCGCATTCCGATAAATTTTAGTACTTTAAAAATTATCGCACACCAAAATTATGGATGGATTGATAATTGAGAAATCAACATCGTGACTTCTGGCCCTTAGAAACTTCGCACCACATAGACTATACATATGCATCAGGAGTAAAGTCTACAACAAGAAATGGTAAATTTTTACATGTTTTTCCTATTAAAATTGACAATGCTAACAAAAACTATAAGTGAGAATTGAAAATACAGCGAAGATGCACAGTAAAAGTTGAGAGCGAAGGACAAGTGTAAAATTTTAATTCATATTTTAAGGGCGCATACAATAGTTTTGCACCGGGACATAGTCATATGTCCAATGCATGAGGATAACACTATGCCAAAAAAGATCACATTATAAACTGTATTCATTTCATTGGAGCGAATGCATCCTTCACTACTTGAAGATTTCTTACAAGTTGGAAGTCCTTAGGAGTTACAGTGATGCGCTTCGCATGTATTGCACAACATTGAGCATCAGTCATCAAGTCAACTAAAAATGCCTCTGCAGCACACTGTAGAGCATAAAGACATTCTTTTGTGAAGCAATCACGTCTATCCTGACCTTGTGCCAAAAACCACCTCCTGCTTTCTGTATGGTAGAGGTATTGCACAATCTCGCAAACAAGTCTCGAGAAGCTCGCCTTCGGAATGATGAGATTAAAAGAGCGTTGATACCTCCTAATTTCTCTTAGGGCCACTGTACTTGGCTTTCAATTGTGTTTCTTATGGGGATGTTGAGGAGAGCCCTTGTGAGGGTGGCTTGAGGAAGCTGGGTTAGGTTGAGAAGGGGGTGCATCTGAGCTAGTAGATGCTCCAAGGGGTTGAACACAATATGGGGCTTTGAACGAAAGCTTATTTGCAACTACCTTAGACCTAGCCATCTTTCCTGCTCAAGAGATGTGAGAACTCAATGAATAAGATAGAAAGTGAAACCTTCTTTTATATAACCCTAAACTGTAAGACTCATTCACATAGATACACACTCTCTCTTTCTCTCTTCAACTATGAATTGCATTCACACTGAATACATTGTTCATCTTACTATCTTAGCTTTCTTCGAACCCATTTGTTGCCTTGTCGAAGCCTTGTTTCTAGCCACTTGGCATGGTTTTCTTTGGCACTTGAGGCTTCATAATACACTCTTTTAGTGACACGATGTGATTCCATCATGTCTGCACTCAATTCATTAGCACTTTTATTTGCTCTCTTTTGTGAGAGTTTAGCTTTATCTGCTATTATAATCCTATACCACCAAGATAGCAATTGGATCATTGGATTGCTACCATTCACCCCTCCACCATGATCAGTTTTTCTTTGGTATGCACCACGTGCTATCCAATGTGAATTTTCCATCCCTTGTGTGGACCAAATTTTTATGCTTCCCTTTTCTGCAAAGTATGGCCCATGTGCCTCAAGGATATATTACAAAGACACATATCACACATGAGTAAAACTATGCTCAATAGTTTATATAATTTATATACTTTTAAAATATTAACTTAGTACACACCATGTAATGTGTGATAGAGCTTTTGCCCCATGCTTCCACCATGTTTTCATAGAAGCTATGCACAGCATTGATAAATTCTTGCTTATCTTCATTGTTAAACACCATCTTGCGAAGTAAGGGAGCCAATTTGTTAAGGCTTATTCAAACCTTAGCTTTGGCCAATCTTGCTTTTCCTCCATTACTTCGATCAGGAACTGCAAAATGTAACTTTTTCCACCCATCGTAGTCTTGCGGCCTACGAACCATGGCATTCCCTTCCTCATTGATGGGTGCTACGAGAAACTTCCTAGCCTTTGCTCCTCCAAAGCAAGGCTTTTTTGGCAAGTTATCAGATTTTCTTGATCTCTTCTCATCTTTGCAATCGTCACTTGATACTTGTGTAGCCCAATTTCTGATAGCACTCGCTCCACATTTCTACACGTTGCAATGGCTTCTTTTTCTAGTTGTATCCTATAAGCAAAGAAAATGTATTCATATACAAGTTTCTCCATGATTCTGACAAAATCATGCAATGAACAAATGTGAATACGATCCAATGTAATGTTGAAGATGGACTTCAAGTGGGATCTTCTCTATTGCGTGTCGATGCAGCACTTGTCACCCTTTGCTAATTCTTCTTTTTGTCCTTTCCTTCCACCCTCTCTGTCAAGCAATATAGGCATGGATTCTTTGTATTTGCACCATTGGAGATTCCACACATGAATTTTAAAGTTTTCAAGTCTCCTGTAAGATGCCATTCAACCAAGTATTGACCATACCCTTCAACTGAGAGCATCTCACCATGTTCCTGACGATTGATGATGCTTGGAATACTTTTGTGCATAAAGAACAGCTGCATCACCTCAAATGTTTCCTTAGGACCTTCAAATGCAGCAAGCCACCACACATGGCGCTCAGATTGAACACTAAAGTTTCCTGGGTTATTCTTGTCGAATTGTAAAGCTCTATTAATCAGAGTTACACTAACTCTTTCAAGATTTGCTCCTTTGAAGACAACCTCACTTTCATCTAATTTTATAACAAAATGCAATTTACCATTACATTCCTCAACAAACATATTGTAGTACATTACCATTGCCGACTACACCTTGTACAAATCTTAATAGTAATTGTTGAGTTCGGTGAACTTTACCTCATATACATTTTTGGTCCCAACCTTTAGTGTTTCCACGCATTGAACATGCATGGGATCTCCTATCAGCTCCAAAACCTTTGTATTAAGTTGCCGTCGGGCCTCTATTAACTTTGAAGGTTGAGGAAGAGGCACGATTCTATTTCTCTTCAACACATGACTAAACCCAGCCTTCACACCTTTGAATATCTTTGAGTAAGTCGTTGTGCTAATAGGTTGTGCATCCACAGCTGAGAACTCATTTGACACATCTTTTAGTATGCACTCAATCACATTTTCCTTCACAGCCTTAAACTTAGGATTGCTCAAAGTGTTTTCCAATGTACTTGCCTTCAACAATCTACTAATACACGATCCAACCTCACCCTCACCTAGGTTCTCTTTTTGAGCTACCTTACATGCTTTGATATGTCACTTCCACTAGCCGCTATTCACAATTAACTCATTGATTGGCTTCTTCTTTCATTTGTGCTCCTGTGTTAACTTGCTGTTGATCTTTCTTAAGTTGTCCAATTGTACTTTTTCCTCCTCATATGAGATAGCAATGTCATGGATAGTGACTTGCATTGAAATAATTTGATTGTTTTGTTGAATTATAGTGTCATTCAATTGTACCACTTGTCTTATGAGCTATTGTATATGAAGTTGATGTGCAGTGATCACATCATGGCAATTTTTTATGGTTTCTTGGCAAGTTGTAAGTACTTTGAACACCTAATCATTGAGCCGCCTAGTATAACCAAGTAACCCATTTTCAGCCTCACACATACTTCAGCGAATTTGTGATTCCTAAGAAAGTTGGAGGTCTATTTTTTAAGGGGTCAATTGGGTAGATTCCCCCATTAACCCACAAATCCACATGTTTCAATCCCATTTGCTTGTAACTCTACAAAACCTGAGGGCTGACACTGGTACGCTGGGTTCTTTTGAATAATGGAAAATATTCAATCTATACCTCAATATACAGCTCCTTCTTTCCTGTATTCATTTTACTATTAATAGAAATGGGAAGCCTACTTGCTTGTCACAGGAGATAGAGTGGAGATGCACAGAGAGGCACAAAAATGTGCCAAGGTAAAGGAGGGTGTAAGTAATTCACTCTGTTAATGAAGGTTGCATAAACACAGAGAAGAGGTCACAATAGAGCCATGAGAGAGTATAGATATGGGGGAAAACAGCTTAGAGGGTAGGGATGTCCAAGACTTTTCGTATTTTAGATATTTCTATTTTATCTCCAAAAAACACGAAATTTGACTTGTTGTTTGTTTTTTGACTAAAATCTAGAATATAAAAAATTCCCAAAATATCTTAAAAGAAACTTTTGAAATTTCATTTTCCTTATTCTCGATTAAAAAATCAATTATATCGTATCTACTAATCATTTTGCATTGAAAACGAAGCACCACACTCCCATAACTAACTCCTTTTTTAATATAAAATTTGGTTGAAAAAGACTTCTTGAATTAGGAGAGAGAAGGAATCTGAGTATATCTTTGTAGATAATATAAAAAAGACAAAATGAGATTGCAAAAGTGGAGAGAGAAGATGATTATTTTACTATTCTTCTCTCCTCTTTTCCTTGTTTTAAGGAGGAGAGAGGGGGGGCTAAAAGGCCCATTTGTGAGTTCATTTTTTTCCTAATGGTAGTATCATTTTTTTGCAAAGATAGTGTTCTTGAAGTGAACCTTGATAAAACCAAGGTTATGGTATTTAATACCTCAAATACTCAAATGACAAGATCCAAGTATTAGTTTACTTTGATGAAGAGCCACTAGAATCTATTATGCAATATGTATATTTGGAAGTCACTTTCAAAGGGTTTGGGTAGATTTGTACTTCAATGCACCATCTAAGGATTGAGACATGTAGATGGGAACTTTGTGATAGAGAGCTAGAGACAGAGGAGCATTACATCAATTGGTGTATGGCATATTAGGACATTCGAGACATATATCATTATCTATTTTGTGAGGGTTTTGACTCTCTATGATATGTGACATACTTTTAAGATCAAAAGTGTCTACTACTCTTCCTCTTGGATCTCCAAAGATGTAAATTGCTACTCTATGGGATAGGAGCCTCCCACAACCAGGTTCACCCAAACAAAGGGTTGTTGCTACATTTGAGAGATAAGGAATAGGGCTATATCACTAGAGGAGCTTCATCTTCAGAAGGTACCCCCTTGGATGGAGTGTTGGGACTCACTTGAGAGGTCCATGTCCATCAAGGAGAAGATCCACTAAACACCCTTAGCATAGACATATTAGAGCTATTATTGAGCACTACAAGAGATAGATGCCAAGGGACTTTGAGGAGACTTTAATCACTCAAAGCTACATTTCTACTCTAGCGAGATACCTCCTCACATAGGCACAATTCCTATTAGGCCTTGTTGCTCGACCTTCAAGTGATTTGGGGTCTAGTATGGCATGCCCTCTTTGGATACCTTCATTATGAGGCCTTATAAAAGTTCAAACGAAGAGCATATGGTTGAGGTGTTACTAGATATTATGGTGCATCCTTCAGCACCTTGCCCACCTATGAGCAACATCTTGATCCTTTTCCTTTGGAGACCACCAAAGAGAAACACTTTCCTCTCCAACTTGTTAAGATCAACTTGTATGGTCCAATGGAGATTGTGCCATTAGGCTAGGGTATTTAGATCATGCCCAATTTGATATTTTCTTTGGGTAATTTTGGGTCTATTTTTTAGATTTGATGTCAAATCTCATCCTAAGACATGGTTAGATGGTTCACATAGTGTGAACTACAAACTAATCACCCACAATATAGAGGATAGAGACTCATAAGGCTCTTGTAGAGGCATGCTATGAAGGCACAAGTTGATTTCATTGAGAAGAATCACAAGTTGGAGTGGTTTTCACACCCTTCTAGGCATAAGGTTATTCCTATTAAATGAATCTACAAGACCAAGTGCCAAGGTGATGGATCTTTGGACAAGCACATACATAGGCTTGTTGCTTAGGGTTTTGCTTACCAACCTCGGCTTGACAATGTAGACCTTTAGTCCCACATCAAGGATGACTACCATTTAGATACTAGTCACTACTTTGGTTGCCACAATTGAGTAGCAAGAAGCTACCTTATTTTATTGTATATGGATGGGAGGATTATGTGTAGTGCTTGCGGGAAGTTCTTGATGGGCTGAAGTAGGTGCCTTGAGTTTGATTGTGACTCCAATCTCTTCCTGTAGATGGATGATGGGTAGCTTACTCTCATTAATTCTCTATGTTGAGATGATTTGACTATCACAAGGAGTCATAATGAACACATAGTTCACATGTAGAAAGAGTTACTACACCAAGAGTCCAAGCTAGTAGCTTTAAGCTTGTTTCTTGGCCTAGAGGTATTTCAGCTACTACTCCAAGTAATCTTAACTTGTCAAACATGATGTCTAAGAGTTAATTTTGGTTCAATCTATGGTTTAGTGTAAACTCATTGCTTTAATGATGTATCCCAAGTAAAGACCATCTTAACAGTGTTGAGATTCAAGCTCATCTATGTCACCGTCACACTGACACTAGAGAGTTGTAGCTTAGTTGGACTAGACATGTGTGTGCCTTAAATAAGTCAGATAGGTTAACCTTAGTTAGTCAATCATGGTCAGTTGCTAGACCTATCTTTTACATTATGGTTGTAGATTGAGTGTGTAATACATGAATGAATAATGGGAACATGAGAGTACACTACTTTTTGTTGAAATTCCATGTCTTTGTCTATCTTTCTCCTCCTCTCCTTTTGACATGGTATCAAAGCATGAGATCTCGACCTTGCAGTGCACAGGAGCTCTGCTTGAAGGACCTGGAATGTAAAGACTTGTGTGAGTGGTCTGCAGAAGTAAAGACCTATCCTGGAGTGCTGGCAATTGTAGCTCAAGATCTAGGTATATTCTGTTCAAGATCTACACAGTGAACAAAGCCTATTGAGGCTTGTAAAGAGGGATTGTTAGCTTGCAATGGAGCTTGGGAAGCACTCATGTTAGGCCAGTATAAGAAGCATAAATCAAACGTGGATCTTGACTAAAGGTGCCTATTTGGAATGCATGTTGGAGCAGCATTGAGAAGTGTTGTGCTAAAGAGTAATGTCATGTGACTCATGTTATCACTTGGAGCCATTTTGAAAGGTGAGAAGGATCAAAGCTTGCTTGGAAGAGCTATGGTAGGAGAGCAAGATCAAGAAAGAGAGATACACAAAATAGGAACTCCAAAAGTCACAATGTGTGACCGGGCCTTCTTTTATTCAAACTGTCACTAAAATAATAAAGAATTAACTAACAGTGACGGGTGCCCACCACTAATACACTTGCAACTAGGCGGAGGTGCCTTTACCCCCAACAACCTCCCACTTAAAGGCGAATTTGCCACAGTGAGGACTGAAAACAAAAAGAAAAGACAGTACAATGTACACATGTACAATAGGATGAGGAAAAACGTCATCTTATCCAACGCCCATCAATCTCCTAAGGAAGGCAAAGCACTCAGTAGTGAGGCTTTTCGTGAGCAGACCTGCAAGATTTTTGTCAGTGGAGATCTTGACAAGGTCAACAAACCTGTCCTCCACGACCCCACGTATGAAGTGATACCTCACCTCAATGTGTTTTGTATTTGCATGGAAGACCGAATTCTTGGCTAGCTGAATAGCACTCATAGAATCCGAATGCAGCATAGATATAGTATCAATCCCAAGGTCATAAACCAAACAGCCCACAACCATATGGCCTCCTTGCAAGCCTTAGTGTCTGCAACATACTTGGTCTCAGTGGTGGAGAGACCCGTACACTTCTGAACCCTAGACATTTAAGAGATAGCACCTCTAGCATAGGTGAATACATAGCCAGAAGTGGACTTCCTACTATCTACATGTCTTGCATAATCAAAGTTTATTTCTCCCACAACTCATGTACCATCCTGGCTGCCATAGCAAATATACATATCTGATGTGCCCTTCAGGTATCTCATGATACCCTTCATGGCATCCCAATGTTTCTTGCCAGGTGTAGCCATATAGTGTGCCACAACACCAACTACAAATGCAATATCTGAACGAGTGGTTATCATGGGATACATCAAACTACCCACGACTGATGCATAAGGGATCTTGGCCATCTCGGCCCTCTGCTCATCTATCTGCGGGACAATGGGCCTATGAGACCTTCACATAAGAAAGTAATGGACAACCAATAGACTTCACATCTTGCATGCAGAAACACTCAAGGACTTTATGAATGTACTCCCTCTGTGAGAGATAGAGTAGTCCCCGATGCCTATCACGCTTAATGCGCATACCAAGAATGTGAGAGGCCTATCCCAAATCCTTCATCTCAAAGCTCAACTGATATTTAAGAGCACCTAGCTCATCATGAACTTTCCCTGCTATCAGCATATCATCCACATAAAGTACCAAAATAAGCAATGAGCCATCACAAGCTTTCTTCGTGTAAAGACACGCATCCATAGCACTCATGTTGTAGCCCTACAAATGCATAAAGGCATCAAACATATGATACCACTCCCTACGTGTGTGCTTCAATCCATAAAGACTCTTCTTCAACTTGCACACTAGGTGTTCCTTGCCAGGTTCTGCAAAGCCCTTAGGCTACTCCATATAAATCTCATCATGCAAATCCCCATGCAAGAATGTAGTCTGATCTGATACATGCCCAAGTTAAGTTGCGCAACTAAGGCCAAAACCAAGCGTAATCTTGACCACAAGAGAAAAAACTTCATCAAAGTCAACTCCATGCTCTTGTTTAAAGCCCTTAGCAACAAGTCTTGCCTTGTAAGCCGGCTTGGGGTTTCCAAGGGTACTTTTTAGCTTGTACACCCATTTGCATGGCAAAGTGTTTTTGCCCTTAGGCAATGCAACCAAATCCAAAGTCATATTCTTATGCATGGAGTTTATCTCAGACTGCATAGCCCTCTCCTAGGAGTGACTATCACCCCTGTGCATAGCCTCATCATAGGTGAGAGGCTCTCCTGCATCTATAACCAAGACATAATGCATCAAGGGCTCAAATCTATTAGGGGGATATCTATCTCTAGTAGACCGTCTCATTGTAGGCTCTGCTACATTTCTAACATAATGTCCAATACCTTGGCCATGTGTACCAACTATTGCTACAAGTTGTCCAACTCAATGTGCAGGAGCACATGGATCCTCTTGGAACATAACCCTGTGTATCTCCACCACCTTCTCAAGCTGCCTATGCATCTTGTCTTCATGGAAGACTGCATCATGGCTGCGGATGAATTTTCGTGCCTACGGATCCCAGAGGCAGTAACCCATCTTGGCTGCATCTCCATAGCTAAGGAAAATGTATTTGACACTCTTAGGATCTAGCTTACTACACTTATCCTTGGGCATATGGTAATATGCCTCACATCCAAAGACACGTAGATGCACATAAGACGGAGGTTTTCCAATCTATACCTCCTCTCAACACCTAGAAATCCAAACCACTGGAAGGTGATCTATTTATGATATGCACAGTTGTATTGACTGCCTCTGCCCAAAAGCTCTGTGGTAGGCCTACATGACTAAGCATACTGTGTACACACTCTTGGATGGTTCTATTCATCCACTTAGCCAAACCATTTTGGGGTGGGGTATAGGGGGGGTCAACTGACGCTTAATATCCCTTTTGTCACATAGCTCTTCAAAGGCACGTGACACATATTCTCCCCCATTGTCAGTCCTAAGGCATTTCAACCTATGTCCAATCCGGTTCTCAAAAAATACAAGCCATCTCTGAAACACAACCAAGACATATGACTTAAGCTTAATGGGATAAGCCTAGGCTTTACGTGAAAAATCATCAATAAACGTCACAAAATACTTTGTACCACCCATCGACTGGCGGGGCATCAAGCTGCCCTGCTGACATAAGACTACGTGTAAGCATAGGTACATGACGTACATCTTGTAATAAAAAAGTACTACCAGTAGAGAAGTACAGTCGTGCATCCCCAATGCCAATAATAGCAAGTGACTTGTCATCACCCAAGCGAACGGAATCAGAGATAGTGCGGTAGGAGTGAAACCACTCATGGCATGGTGTAACATGAAATGAAACACCAGAATCCAAAAGCCAGCACTGCGCATACATAGAGTGAACCTCAGTCAATGGCCTAGCATCACAAGAACTAGCTACAAGTATGTACTCCCCATCGGAGTCATCAGTTTGCATGACATTTTTCTCCTCGATTTTCACACTGGATTTTGTAGGCACAATGTTGCGATCAAGGGACTTTTCCTGTACTTTGTATTTTCCCTTCTCATTGCACAACTCATGACATTGTGGGTGTATATGACCCTTCTTGCCGCAATGGTGACATGTCACATTAGCATTTCTCCCACGAGACTTGCTATGCAACTTAGACCTAGACTTATGTGAGTCTCTACCATGGCCATTCCCATGGTCATTCTTTCCATTACCATCTCTGCCTCTAACAATCAAAGCATGTGACACACGAGAGGCATCCAAGTTCTTATGGCTGATCTCTTCCTGCAAAAGAGCACTCTCTACATCAAGCAAGTTCAAAATAGAGGTAGAAGTACATAAGGCAGTGCGGAATACATCCCATGACTCACTTAGAGTCCCAAGCAAAAATAATGGAGCAACCTCATCATTGAAAGTAATGCCCTGTGAAGTCAAGTTCTTGAGAATAGCATGGAATTGGCTCAAATGAGCAGACATCATCATATTCTCCTTCATGTGCAGGTCCATAAGTTTCTTCAACCAATACATCTGACTTGCTGGACTTTTCTTATCATAGAGTTTCTTAATTTTATTCCAAAATTTCCAAGCACTCTGTGCTTCCTCAACCACATTATAAAATGAACCTGTTCAGTGAGAGACAAGATGAGGGTGGACTTGCATAACTCATCAAGCTCCATCCATTTGTCATCAATCATAGTTTCAGGCTGCTCTCCATACAACCTTAGTGGTTTTATATGTGATTTCTGCACCAATACCTGTCAAACTTGGCTCTTCCAATAGGCATAATTCATACCATCAAGCTTAGTGATGTTGAAGATAGCATTGTTAGTGGAAGAAGATGCCATATTACAATCCAAAATGGTGCAAACAGTTCAAAACTGCCTCAGGGGGGTCACTCATGAATATATGTATATATAACGTGAGTTCAAAATAAGTGGTTTTTTAAATTCCATTTTTATACATTTTTTACATACAAAAGGGTGTCATATAAAGGGCTTACTTACAAATTGAATAGAAAAGGGTTGTGTTTTATTCAAGAAAAATTCACAGATTAGGATATTTATAAATAGGCCATGAACGCATGTTATATAGAGAATATATATAAGGTGAACCCACCAAGAAAACTGTTTGTTGTTTTCTACTATAAACAGCGAAAATACCACCAAAACCAAGGCAAAATGAATGACCATGAACTGATAGCTAATGATACTGCCCACCAAGTACCATCAAAAGTACATAAAATCAGGTTGATTTAGCATGAAAGATACATCATAGTCCATGCATAACTTCTTGTTGTAATAAATTACTGTCAGGTACAATGAGAGTAAACTGTAGGCAAAATGAATGCACCAAGTCCCACTGACTCTCAAAGCATAACCAACATCAAGCAAGCATAAATTAACATGTAACAATCATACAAGCATCGAGCAAACACCCAAGCATATCAAATGAATCCGTTAGTAAGTCGGTACATCCCTTGTGTAATAGGGCAAAGTGTACACAACACTGGCAAGACCTGACACAAATAGGTGTATGCTCAAGGAGTGCAAAGCCCAAATCAGTCCAAGTACATTTGTGAGGACCACGGCATATCAACCATGCAACATCCAAGTGAAGATCCCAGTCTCAAGTAGCATAAACCCACCTACTCTATGTCTGTCAAGCGTATCAAGACGCTCCCACTGGCACAAAAGTCATAAATGTCAAGCAAGAAAGCTCGAACAAAGCATGTAAGAGTGCACCAGTGATGTGTGTCCAAGATCAAACATCAATGAGACATCCCAAGCATATAGGCTCCGTAGCATCCATACATAGCATCCATTGACATCAAGTACATCCAAACTGTACTTTTGGCAAGCCAAGAAATAGCCAAAGTAAGCTCCAAATGGATCAAATGCCAAGCCAAAGCAAGGCTCAGTAGCATCCAACTCTAGATAATGTAACGGGCATGTAGTAGTGGCATAGGCCAAGCATGTTAAGACCGGTGAGACATAAGCAAAGTACATGCCGAGAGCAAATGCAAGCTCTATGTCAATTCTCGAGAGTCACTACATCAATGTATACAACCAATACATAACTCGAATCCAATAGGCATATCCAAACATAAGCAAATGAGCTTCAGCCGTGAATATTCTAGCAGCAAATGAATGTCCAAAATTGAGCAAACAGTGGCTCAATCCAAGCTCAAAACCATAGGCATACTTTCCCATATGTATAGGCACAAACCGGGCATAATCGGGCATCAAATGACCATGTAACATAAGCATAAAATGTAATGACAAGAGACTGGCCCTATTTTTGACTGCCCATAGATTGTGTAAAATAGTCAATGGCTGAGCAAATTCATCCCCAAAATCATATCACATCATAGGCATACATTCCCCTAACATTCGGGGACCATTCGGGACCACAACCGAGCAACCAATGTCAATGCCAAAGTGGTCCAGCATGTAGCACTGCTATGGGCTACCTGTAAACTGTATATAATAGTCCCAAACCTAAAGTAAATAATATAAATGCTCAATGCCAAGGCTCGGGATCAAATGTCAAGCATAAACCAAGTGTATAATGCCCAAATGAGACTACTAATGGGATGAGCTGTCCAGGGACTGCCATAAACTAGTGCAAATTCATGCTAACTATATGGGTTTGCTGCTCACATTTTTGTGTTGGTCAGGGTGATAGGAAGCTCAAGGGGGTGCCAAAGAAGACACACAACAAGCCTAAGGTGCCCCACAAAGGGTTATGTCAAGATATGGAGCTAGCAAGATACAATGGTACTGCCCCCTTCTTCTTCTCAGACCTATAGACCTGTAACCAGCATGAAACCCTAAAGAGTATGAATGAATACCTTTGTTGGAATTCCCTAAGGATGCCCAAGGGGGCCAGGAAGGTGCTCGGGAAGCCAGGGAGTCACAGGAGCTTGAGAGAGTTAACTATGGCTGCCGAGAAGGAGATCCAATATGTAGGGATTTGATAGGAAGCTAAAGATGCCACAAACCAAGTTGGAACGCTCAAGCAACCATGCTCTGATACCAGTTGAAAGGTGAGAAGGATCGAAGCTTTCTTGGAAGAGCTATGGTGGGAGAGCAAGAGCAAGAAAGAGAGAGACACAAAATGGGAACTCCAATAGTCACAATGTGTGACAGGGCCTTCCTTTATTCAAACTGTCACTAAAAGAATAAAGAATAAAGTGACGATGATGGGCGCCTGCCACCTGCAGTGTGTAGTGGCAGGTACTATCAATGTAGTAATACACGGGCGGCTAGGCGAAGGTGCCTTTACCCCCAACACATTTAAGCATTATGATGTACTTGTTGATGATCATGGCTAGATGTGGAACTCTCTTACAATCGAAGTGATCCACCTAAAACTATGCCTGCATTTACTGGTTGATTGGGAGCATCATAATCCAACAAAGTAGATATGATATGTCTTGCAAAACAATGAGTATCATGCCTATTTAGTGGTGCTTATCTAGCACTAGTAAGGGCTCAATGTTATCATAATCCAACAAAGTAGATATGATATGTCTTGCAAAACAATGAGTATCATGCCTATTTAGTGGTGCTTATCTAGCACTAGTAAGGGCTCAATGTTATCAGCCAAAGAAACCAGTATTCCATCAATTTTAGGACAGCGTGACAGGCAAGAGTGTATTAATTTGTTGTAGACAATGCTCTGACATATTGAGCAAGCTTCTACTTGATTAGTGGATGGTTTAAACATTGGAGATTGAGCATGTATTGATTTGGGCATCATCCTTGATTGGTTGGGCATCTTGAGAAGTTGCTTGGATTCAATTATATTCAGAAAGCAACATACATAATGCAGTAATTAAATTTGGATAGCATGCATTACATTGCATAACACTCATTGGAGTTTATACAGATTTCTAGTGATGTGATTGGTAATTGTGAAAGGCTTATGAATTGTTTTGAGCATTTGTTGCTTAGCTTAGAGTGGAGCAATTGTTGGTTATAGTAAGGCATTGGGTGGTTACTATCTAGACAAAGATTTCTCTTCATGCTTATTTGATATATATGCAATATATGGTGCTCATAGCAGCATGTATCAACTCCCATATGATGTGGCAACTATTTGAGATGCATTGAGGTATTGTTGGGTTGAGAATACTCCACCTACTACAGAGTTTTTCACTGTTGTTCATAACCAGTTGCCTGCCTATAATAAACTGTGGGAAAGTTTAATGTATGTCAATATCAATTTCATGCATTCACCGATGCCTATATGAACACAGTTTGATATTGGGATGTTTTGCCACTTCCCTATAATATTTTTGAGCTAATTTGAGCTTGGTTTATGCTCAATTTGATTGTGGTTTTTCACTACTAGAATACAGTTTACAGCAAGTAGAAGAATCGCTCTTGGTGGACTGCAAAGGTCAGGCATCTACAAGTGGTATACTGCACTGAATACCTTCTATTGCAGATATGGCAAATGCTACAAAGAGTGACTATATAACATAGATTGTTGGTGAGAAGCTCGGCAATAAGAGCTTCACTTTATGGAAGTTCAAGATGCAAAAAAAATTTATTGGCAAGGGTACTAGGATCTCTACACATGAGGAGATGAGTTTGAACCTAATCTTCCTAAATAGAATTTGACTACATAGCAACTGAGATTGCACAAGCAATGGACAAAAAGAGTAAGTAAAGTCGTGCATTGAATCTCTTTATGTATTTCAGATGCCATGGCCATACAAATAACTAGTTGTTGCACTCTAAAAGATGCATGGGATATTCTGATGAAGAACTATGGAAATGTTACTCATGCTTGGAAGATTTAGTTGAAAAAATAGTTTAATAACATGACTCGGAATGGCAGAAGTATTCAGGCATATGCTATAGAGATCACTATTGCAGATCAGCCTGCATCTATTGGCTCTAATATCGAACATGATGAATTGATTGCAATCACAATGAATGGCTTGGAAAAGGAGTATAAGGCCTTTGATACATCGATCTTGATATGAGAGAAAATGCACCTAATTAGGATGAACTACTTGCCCTGTTGCTACACAAGGAAGTCAAACTTGGTTTAAACACTGGTTTTAATATCTCAAGGTAGATATATTGTATTTTAGTCTAGTCAACAAGCTAGAGGTGGCAGAGCTCATGGAGGTTTTCGAGGTCATGGGAATACTCAGAATGCCTATGGATAACAATAACAGAATGCATGGCAGAATTCTCATGCACAAGGCCAGCGTGGATCTAGAGCCTTTAGAGGCAGGAGAAGATCACCTAGAGGCAAAGGTGGCTCTTGGCTGTCGCATGATTAGTCTAACAGGGACAAAGACTGTCATTATTGTCGTATACATGGACACACAGCAAAGGACTGCCACAAAAAGCAAGCAAACATGAAGGAAAAAGGTAGATAGCATGGCAATTATGCATCTTCCAGTGGTACTCATGATGATCAAATAGATAGGTTATTTGCTATGCAGCATGTTTCCAAGGATATGCCTAGGCAAGGCAAGGATAAAAAGTGGTATATAGACTCAGTCACATCTAATCACAGGACTCCACATTGGTGAGTGGTTTGATGAGTTGATAGTAGGGTCTCATGGATATGTATGCACTAGTAATAACACATAGCATGGTATTCAACATACAGGTGTAGCTCCACTAGTCATGAATGATGGCAAGAAGAAAAGCATGTATGATGTGTTATATGTACCATTGATCACTAAGAATCTACTTGGCTGGTTTGATGAACTGACAATAGGGTCTCATGGATATGTATGCACTAGTGATGACATACAACATGATATTCAACATACAAGTGTGGTTTCACTAGTCATGCATGATGGCAAGAAGAAAAGCCTATATGATGTGTTATATGTACTATCAATCACTAAGAATCTATTATTTGTTGGACAAATGGCAAAGCAGAATCTACAAGTCAGATTCAACATATTGATGTTTTATTGAGTACAAAAATGGCTGCAAATTGATTGCTAAAAGTAAGAGAGATGGTAGGATGTTCACTTTGGATGCATCTATCCCTAAGTTGAAAGTAGCCATGTTTGCCCATGATAATGGAACAGTTAGGGACGTAGAAATCTGGCACATATGCATTGGTCATGTAAATATCCAAAGTACGCTGATCTGGGACATGTATGTTCGGCCTATCAATTTGGAAAACAAGCAAGGTTTCTCTTTATGAGGCATGTTAAAAATAGTTCAAGACCTTTGAGGTTGATACATTTGGATGTATGGGATCCAGTGCATGATGCCTCTTTCGGTGATGCCAAGTATTATGTGTCATTTATCGATGATTTCAACCTATTTACATGGATGTATATCCTGAAGCACAAGGATGAGATGCTTGATGTATTCAAGGATTTTAAGACATGTTGAAAATGAGTTTGGCTGTTACATTTCATGTTTAAGATCTGATGGAGTAGAGAGTATGTATCTAAAGAGTTAGATAGGTACTTTGCAAAATATGGCATAAAAAAGTAACTCACATGCACTTACACACCACAAAAGAATGGTGTGGCAAAGAGAAAGAATCATATTCTTATGGAAGCTACCAAGCAATGCTTAATGAAAAGAACTTGCCAAAGGGTTATTGGGCTGAAACAGTGGTTACTACTATCTATGTATTGAACAGAACACCTATAGCTAGAATTCATGACTTGATTGCGTTTGAGAAATTGTATAGGCACAAACCCGACATCAACCACCTTAAAGTGTTTGGTTGCATTGTTTATGTTCATGTGTTTGATGAGAAAAGAAGGAAATTAGACCCAAAGGCAATAAAGAGTGTCTTTCTTGGATATGCACAAGACAGGAAGACCTATAAGTGTTACAATCTGTCTACTCGAGAAACCTTGATCAACAAGGAGGTAGTATTTGATAAGCATAGTGGTTTTTGATGCACTAGCTAACCCTACTCATGCTGAAAATTATCCTTATGCTAGTACTACAATGAGTGGACCTACATGTGATGGTTCATCTACTATCATAGTCCTTGGACAGGACGATTGCACAGTTATGATTATGCATCCACTGATACGAATATGTCAGTGAGGGGGAGACTAGTTAAAGGCAAAGAAAAGATTTTGAGGATGTTACTAGTCCGCTTATATATGGATATGAGTCACCTGGCAGTGACAGTCTTGACAATGAATTGGGCATACCATTAGTTATGACATCTGGTGTAAGGCAAAGCAAGTATGTGCCACGTCATAAGCGGCAATATATATGACTAAAGTAATAGGATACAAAGAGCCTACGAAGTTTAGTGAGGCAGTTGGAGATAAAAATTGGTGTGATGTTATGGATGAAGAATATGTAGCACTGGTTGAAAATGGCACTTGGAAATTGGTCAATCTGCCTGAGGGCAAAGTACCCATTGGCTATAAATGGGTCTATAAAGTGAAGTGCAAGGCAAATGGTTCATTAGAAATGTATAAAGCTCGACAAGTCGCAAAGGGATATGCATAGCAGTACGGCACGGAATATGAGAAGAAAAATGCAATCTTAATATCTAACTGATGCACAGTCTCCATCCATAATGGGCAGCCAAAGCAACCATAGACCTGTTGATGAAATGTAAGCCTATGAAATGTAAGGCTATTGAAATACCATTGGATCAGAATGTCAAACTAGCAGTTGATGTTGGAAGTAAAATAGAGAATGTCACTATGTATAGACAGATGGTGGATAGCTTGACCTACCTCACTGTCACTTATCCTAATCTGGGTCATGCAGTGAGGCTAATCAACCAGCTCATGCAAATGCCTCGTAAGCCACATTTAGATGTTGTCAAGAGAATCATGCGATACATGAAGGGTATTGCGGATTATAGACTATTCTATAAGCTTGGAAAATCATTTGACTTAACAAGGTATACAAATGCTGATTGGGATGGTTGTGCCTATGATAGAAGATTAACCAATGGTTATGCTTTTAGCCTGGGCAACAGTATGATCAACTGGAATAGTAAGAAGCAGCCGACTATTGCTTTGATTAGCATAGAGGTAGAATACAAGATTACAACCTTAGCGGCATGCGAAGCAATTTTTCTTGTGAAACTACTATATGGTTTGGGTATCCAATTGGGCAACAAAGTCACATTACATTGTGACAATCTAAGTACTGTGACGTTGGCTAGCAACCTTGTCTATCATGCTAGATCCAAACACATAGAGGTTCATTAACATTTTGACAAAGAGATAGTACTTGCTAAACATATTGATCTACTTCATGTGAAGACAAAAGACGAGGTAGTAGACATCTTTACCAAATCACTTGGTAGAGATAAGTTTGTCCACTTCAAGGAGCTACTTGGAGTACAGCAGCTAGCTTGAGCTTGAGGGGGAGTGTTGAGATTCAAGCTCATTTATGTCACCATCACCGACACTAGAGAGCTATAGCTTAGCTGTACTAGACGTGTGTGCCTTAAATAAGTCAGAAAGGTTAACCCTAGTTAGTCAATCATGGTCAGTTGCCAAACCTATCTTCTACATTATCGTTGTAGACTAAGTGTGTAATACATGAATGAATGATAGGAACATGAGAGTACACTGCTTTCTGTTGCAGCTCCATGTCTTTGTCTATCTTTCTCCTCCTCTCTTTTGACAAATAGGATTCAAGTGAGTTGGCAGCTGCTACCTGCTATGTATAGATACTTTCACTCATACTTTTATCCATTGTGGCAAGAGTGAGCGAGTCTATGCAGCATTACTTTCACTCATATTTTATCATTGCAGCAAGAGTGAGCTTAGCCTATGCACCATCGTTTGCTTCTGTGTGTTGTCATACTGACATTCACAATATGTTATTGACATTTTTCCAAAATATGTTTTTGCCATTTTTCCAACCTCATAAGCTTCTACTCAGGAGACACTGCATACCTAGCTAGATGCAGTTGGGGGTGCAGGGTACTACCTCGCAGAAGCTCGTGATGCTGGTATAATTCACAATGCAGGAATTAAGTGGGAATTTGTCCAAAACTTCTTGTGACTTTTGCCATGGAGCAGTGTCAATCTTTCAACACTTTCTTTCATGGCACTGGCATGATGTTGCTCATCAGATGATACATCAATCAAACCTGTCATTCCTTTTACACAACAATCCCAATTTTGAAACCCAGCCTCACTTAACAACAAAGACCAACCTGCAATCAGCATCTCTCCTGCAGCCAGACACAAGGAACAGTATCAAGGATAAGTGACACGACCCAGACAATCTATTGGAATCAGCACAATCAAATATAAAACCACCTCATACAGCCAAACTTGAAACCACTT
Organism: Lygodium microphyllum; assembly: GCF_053477565.2. Lineage (NCBI taxonomy): Eukaryota > Viridiplantae > Streptophyta > Polypodiopsida > Schizaeales > Lygodiaceae > Lygodium > Lygodium microphyllum. The sequence continues at coordinate 91,890,354 of NC_141148.1, read as the reverse complement.
CAAGGTCTCCACACATGCCTTGGAACCATATACACTGCAATACATGTGTGCCCCACATATTGAACTCCAAACTCGACCAGAAAGCTCCAGGGACTTCTCCAAACTTGGGCCAAGGTAGAGGAGCCTCAATTGTACCACAAATGCAAGCATACTACCCCTACTTCAGTGCGGACTGTGGGCCCAATGTAATTGTTGCATCCAAATTTTCAGACACTACAATCAAGGTGGACAAACACATCCAGATGGGATACATAATGCACATGCTCTACCCTACAGAAATAGGAACATGTTCACAAGAGTAGCAATTAGCAGTTTTTATATGCATACAAATCATCTTCATAGTTGATAAACATCCTTCTTTAGTTTGTGATAAAATGGCTTGACAGCTCACAAAGAGACTATGTTGGAATGACATAAGTTTATCTTTTAATCCCAGGAAACTTCAGAACTCCTAGGAACAATTAAATCGTCTTCACTGTATAGATCAAAACCAAAGTCCACTTGATGACAAAGCTTGGTTAGGCTTTAATAAAGGTGATTATAATTATAATTACCATATCCCATTTGATGATGAAAGCTGATGCTCAAAATGGACCGCTCACTGTTCATGTATGATTATTTGCAGTACTTCAATATAAGAAGATTTGTATATTCAGTTACAGATAAGATCATATGAAAGCCAGGTATTTCTGTTTCTGTCTACAAAACAAAAGGCAATGTTGAGTAACAATACATATTAGGAGCAAAAGAATGAAGTAAATTTGCATAATAGTGGATGATAGGTACTGCTGGTCAGGAAAAACAACACACAGTGGATGGGCTACAAGTTGAAGATGGTGAAATAGGGACCACGATTTGCCAGGTGGTTTTAATGAGATCCTTCACAAATTGCTAGCTTCTGCCTGTATAGCTGACAGGCACTTCCAACAAATTCTGTATAGTTGCATTGCCACTGGAGATATTTGGTATCTTCCAACTGTTCCTGCATTTGATGCATACCTTTACGTATTAAACACACACCACCTCTAGCAAGTCTAGAAATTGATATACTCATTGTAAGAGCCTCTCATTCTGGACCTCCCACCCTGTGTCAAATACTCTAGAGAAACTTGTGGTTAGCCCTAATGAGAACATTTTTCTCTTATCAACTCTGACTGTTCCTTTCTCCTGCAACTCTCAAAATTTGTTTGATCCCTGTGGCCTCAACCCCATGTTTCTCTGCTTATTTGTTTTTCTGCCCCTCTTCTCCAGCTCTAGGAGAGAATGGCCCACATTTCCAGATGTAGCAAAGTTTCCCCAATAGAATTCCCCTCTCTCATCATCCTTACTGGATGACGAGTACTTGTCACCATTTCCATGTGCAATATGATCATTTGCTATACAATCACTGCTGTTATGGGATTCAGCAGAATTAACTGAAATTTGAGGCTCTTCTAGAAGGTATGTAGCAGACATTTTCTGATTCAAAGCTGGATTTCTTGCATCTGCTTGCAGATACTCTCCTAACAAGCTGGTCCCTTTGACCTTTGAGTTTGTTGCTCTTCTAGCTTTAATAAAAGCCTCTAGCTCAGCCCTTAATTTTTCAAGTGCAGAATTCTTTTCCTCCAGCTCCAATTTTGCCTCCATCAATTTCATCTGTACTCTTTCCTCTCTCCAGACCTCTGCCATTTGAAGCATTTTCCGTTCTTCTTCGACCTCTTTTCTGACTTTGACTGACTCGCGCTTCAGCTCTTCAACTCTTGCTTTGTCCTCTCCTATTTCTCTTGCTAGTTCATCACAAACATCTTCAACCAATTCACGAGCTTTCCTTTCCCTCTCAACATCTACCAGAGCTTCTCTCAGAGATTTCTGCACATGCTGAAGCTCTTTTGCAACATTTCTATAATGTATCTCCATCCTTCGTTTTGATATTTTCTCATCTTCAAGTTCCTTTCTGATGGAAACAACAGCCATCCTCACAGTCTCTTCTTGATGTTCCTGCCATAACATCCTCTCTTCAGCCAATTTCTTCCACATGTTCTCAATATCCTCACGATGAGTTTTCTCATCCATTATGAGCTGCTGCATTTGTGAGTTTGTGTGCTCCAACTCCAGACGCAGCTCATGTATCAAAAGCATGCTGGATGCATGTTGCTCCTCGAGATGCTTTACATGATTAATGACTTTGAAAGCTTTACTCGTAGCAATAGACTGACACATATTTCCGTTCTGAGACACCTGCAGAAAATATGCTTTGTTACACAACAAGTTTTGGACATTTTACCAGGTGGGAAAAGGGGCTCTTTTCCCTTGTTTTTCCCTAGAGTGTTCAACATCATGAGCTTCTGCTTGGGAGCCATCACATACCTAGCTAGATGCAGTTGGGGGCACAGGGGCTGCTCGGCCCCACCCGGGCTGGCGGCCCCCTGCCTCCAATGATACCTAGCTAGGTATAGGGTCCCCCCTCGCAGAAGCTAATGATGTTGTTGTAATTCACAATGTGGGAATTATATTGGGATTTTTTCTAAGACATTATGTTACTGCCTATGGTTTAAAACATGTGCCCTGTGCAGATGGTGCTTATCCTGTGATTACCCTCAGATGTACTCGTGAAGCTGCCAGAGATTCCACGTTTACAGGCTCCCCATTGCCCTTTGATACTGATTGTTTGGGTTGCCACGGCTTCCCAACATCTTCTCCGACCTAAGATTAAAGAATTTCTCAGCCATTGCTAACCCACAGATAAAACCATCTAAACAGTTGAACTGAACTTTAACAATCAGGCAATCTCAGCCCCAAACCTTATACACGAAGAAGCTGAATAAAAGCCATACCTCCAGCTGAGATACGAATGCTCTGTCCGTATTCCGGCTAGCAATTGCAGGAAAATGCACACGCAGAATGGAAGGGCTTATATGAGGATTGTCTTTCTGCACGCTTCCAGAGAGGGGGGCATTCTGACACTCCCAGAGGGTTGCAGCGAGCCGCCGAGCCGAAGGAGCAGGGCGCTTTGAGGGGTCAGCATGCTGCAGTTGATCCTGCTGCTGGTGGTTACGATGATAATGATGATCAAGGACCACATTATGCTGCATCAGGTCAAAATATCCGCTGTCCAGGGATGGTGGAAGGGGTTCTTCTGCCATAATTGGATCAGCATCAGATGATCATGAGAATGGAGGACCTCCTGCATGCACAACCATGTCTAGACAGACCCAATTGATGGATGTTTCTGTTGCTCCTGCCACTGCCAAGCACGCTTTGGAGACCCCAATTGCTGCATGTTCCTGCTCCTCCTGCCATTCTCCTCTTCTTCCTTGAACAATCTGTCATGGAATGGCAGCAGTCGACAAAAATCCAATCCATCTGATCTTACAATGCGGGCTCCTTCTCACATACAAAATCACTTGGCCAGCTCACATTCCTGTCGCTTGTCCATGCAATCTCTTTTCCTTCAGATAAGAGCCTACAATTGGGCCCGCCCACATGGGATACACTCTGCTGGGTGGCAGGGCCTTAACCCCATACCAGCCTACTCATTCACAACATCTTTAAGTTACACAAATCACAAAAGTGTGAAGTTCGCACTATCGTGCATTGGAGCATTGCCCTTCTATTCCCGCCTCTTAAAGGATTCAGGCTTCAAAGAATAACATCTTTGAGTTACATGAATCGCAAAAGTGTGAAGTTTGCGCTACCGTGCGTTGGAGCATTGCCCTTCTATTCCTACCTCTTAAAGGATTCAAGCTTCAAAGAAATAGAAAGTTTAGTTGCAAAAGTGATCTAAGGTTGAACTAAATCAAGACCCATTAAGATTTGGGCTAGTACTTGATTGATTACACATCATGCCACCATACCATTGTAAAAGCAAATGCTCTAATATGCAGTGCTGAGAAACTTCTAAATTATAGTGTATGTATGGTTGCTATCAAGGCAAATGTGTGTGTGAATGCCACCCAGCAAGCCTTAAAATTTGACAAGCAAGCCATTGAAAATCAATGTTTAATGTTAAGCCAATTGCAAAATCGAGAAACAAACATCTAAGGTACCAAGCATGTATATATGGTTGGAGGCTAGGGACAACATACATTAAAATTCCCCTCTCATATGGGGCACCTTGGCACCTTCCTAAACATCATATTACAAGATAAAATAAGATAAAGGTTTTGTGTGCTATGGTTGCATTATTAGAAAACTACTAAATTTTTATCAAGCCTAATCAATATGTTTTGTGATTGGCTACTAGAAAAGATAATCCAACATATAGTTAATATGTATATTTGATGTTCTCCTCCCATCCCCTCACTCCATCCAAAAAGAACTTTTTGAGGGCTTTGCACCCTTTGACATGTAATCTACTATACAATTAGTTAAGTATCTCATTCTAAGGTTATCTAAGTCAAACTTAATCAAGTTTGGTTCATGAGGGATACATCAAACTTGAGAAAATAATCTAGTAAAATATTCTCAAAGAGTAGAAGTTCCCAAGTTAATCGAGACTTTAATGGTTGCACATTAATTTTGTAGTTCCAAACTTGTGCCAAAACTCAATGATGTTTTAGAAATGTTGTCACAGTGTATGAGGTCTTAGGCAAATAGTTATTTTTCTAAAAACAATGTCCTATCGACTTATCATCTTAATGTTTTCAAAGAGGCCCAACTACGATGGCCTAATAATTGAAACCTAGCTCATAATTGTGATTACTAGGTGTATCATATGGTTGTAGACTCATCTTCACATGTATTTGTGAAAGTTTAGGCTTTTCCCCACTAGAACACTCGGTTGGTCTTCCAACATCGTAGGATTGTCAAGGAGGATGGCCTATTGTGATCAAGCTTCATTGTTAATTCAGCTTGCCCATGCAACTCTTGCATACTCTCTCAAGTAATAGTTGGAGGGAGGCACTCTCTTGTGGGGGATTCAAGTGTGAATGTCTTATCTCAAAAGGAAAAAAGTTTCTAAGAAATACTTTAGAGGTGAGATACCTCAAATTTGGCTAGTTCATGGTTTTAGATTGAGCTGCACTTCTATCTTAGAATAAAGAGAAGTGTTGCATGAATGAAGTTATTTTCTTCTATTCTCCCTAAAGGTCACCAAAAACTAAAAGATGTTGAAGAATAAAAGAACATAGCAATCCATATGTAAACAATCGACACGCTCTTTTACATCTTGATGCATGGGAACACAATCCATGTGCTCTTGTACCACCATTTACAACAAGTTTGATGTGCAAAGACTCCTCTATGAATTAGCTAAGGAAGAAAGGGACTAGTTTGATGTACAAAGCCTCCTCCCAACAGTTAGCCAACGGAAAGGGACTTAAAGTTGAATAAGCACTTTAGTATTAAATGCTCTTCAAAGGGGATGTTGAATTGTTAAAGCTAGGGCCCCCTAAATCTTCTCAGTTACCTTTCCATTGATTTGTTGACCTAGTCCTATAATCCTTTCATCCTTTTGTATATCATGGGCCACTCTCTAGGCCCTTTATATGGAGAGAGACTCACCAAAGAACAATGCCATGCCCTATTTACAACACATTGCAATTTTCTTTGTTCACATAATGATGAATCCTATCTCCACTTGTGGCATTGCTTACCTTGTCTCATGCTATGTTGAAGAAGACTTGAGTACTTAAATGACAACCCCATTCCCTCCCTCCTATTATCTTTCTCTTCATGCCTCAAACCTCATTTTCCTTCTTGGCCACATTTTGGACACGTGTAAATGTATTGCTTCTTGATTCTTTACATGCTTTCAAAGTACAAAGGTGTCATGACAACAGGTGAAACAACTTCTCCCTTGCTAGAGCTTTGAGACTACATCTTCTTGTACTAAGTCCTTGATCTCCACTACCCCTAAAATTTTGTATTTCAATAATTTATCCACAATTTTATAGAACTAAAAATGTTCAAACATTGAAACCTCACTCTTTTCTCCCAACAAGAGCTCCATGATATTTTTGTTGGACTTTTCGAATCGACTTTCTTATGTAAGATGCTTAGGTTGACTAAACTATATGGATAAATTTATAAATTATGCCCCTCTAAACTTCACAAATATTTAGAAACTAGTTTCTTTTGCTTTAGAGTCAAATCAACCAACAAAATGCTTCTCAAGCTCCAACATAATACATAACTCTTTTTTCTAGCCTTTTGTGATTAAGCTTGTTTATTTCATTTCTAATTCCAAAATGAAGCATTAAAAGTTATCTTCCCCAAAGGGAAACTCTTATTTTGTTTGGCTATCATAAAGAAACATGTAGAAGGTCTAATCAATATAGAAGATGAAGCACCAAACCAAGATGGGTGCCTATGAACCTCTCACATACAAAAGGCTATTATGAAGGTGACTACACCCTATGACTACCAAAAATTATACTAGAGAATCCTTGAGTGACTAATCAAACAATCAAAAAGGAAGAAGCCATGAAGCACAAGTTGAATAGCAAAGGGTAGAGAGGTAGTACCCCCTACAGCATAAAGCACAATACCAATTCCTTACACAAAACTTGAAAAGAAGATAATACAAAAGCAAACACTAGTATACAAGGCTAAATCTTCACATGTGGCACTATCATCTTCAACATAGGTATCAAAACTAAGGGAAGCCATGACTATTGTGAAAGAGGACCTGAAGGAACCAGACAATAATGCTAGCACAACTCAAGAGCAATTTGACAAGCCTTAGCCTTTTAACAATAAGAAAGTAAGAAAATATTTTTTTTTGAAATCCCAAACCTCTTTCTAGATTAAAGAGAAGTTATGAAAAGTAATATGTATTCAACATGCCTAAACATGTATATAAGTAGACTTAAAGACTTAAGTTGGGCTTGTTCCAAAAGAATTTACATGTCTCAATTGGGAAAGAGATTATCAAGATAAAGGGTAAGATAGAATCTGAGCATCTATTCTTGAAAAAGTAGTATGCATGTAGATTGGATTTAACATAAATATTATAGTAGAAATACGACAAAAGCAAAGAACCAAAGCACCTTAGAATATAACCCTAACTATGTAGCTTCAACTTCAATTAGGTTGATGGCTTCATGCATGACAATATTGTGTACCAAGATGACTATGTGAATAAATAAAATGGTATGATAAAGACAAAAAATATCATGCATATCAAGACCTCATCAAGGAAGGAGATGACTCTTAGAAGTTGATGCTAGATGGTAGATTAGAGACTATTGTATTTTATATTACATTTCCTGTTTTTAGGTTGATCATTGTGGGCTTGAGTCAAAGCTTCCCCTATAAGGTAGACTCAAGGAGTTCAATGTTGAGATATCGAGCTCCACTCGTGATATGCCAGGGTGACCGTTGTGCATTTATGTCACCGACGTGTCAGTTGCAGATGCGGTTGGTACACCGCCCATGAATAATAGCTACATGATAGCTATCCTTATCTACTCTAGTTCGTGGCTCAGTTAGTATGCCACCTTAGTTAGTTGAGTTTGGTTTGAGACCCATATATAGGGTTCTTCTATTTCTTTGTATGAGAGTTCTTTTTGGCTTACACAAAAACTAAGAAGAGGAAAACTGTTTTCAGCCTCCACCTCTGTGTGTATTCCCCCATTGTGCAAGCAAGAAAGCTACAAGTGAGACTCCTTCCTTCTCTCCCACAATCGTGACATGGTATCAGAGCCTTGTTCGTGGTAAGGATCTCAAGAAAGAAAGCCAAGCTCGCGGTGTTCTGGTAAGAGGAGCAGTGTTGCTTTCATTTTCTATTTTGGGAGCAAATCTCTGCAGGTAGCACAGCCGGAAAGTGCAGGAGTGCATTGTCTCAGGTTGAGACGCCCTTCGTGGTGAAGCAAGAGGGCAGTATATGCTGCGGGCAAGGGCTTTAGCCCTTGATGACCTTGTTTTTTTCATTTGAGGCCATTTCGAGGCTTGTTTTGGAGGCGGAAGTTTTCTACACGCACTCAAGAAAAGGCCCAGTTTTATGCTGTGCAGCCACTGTTCTACAGGTCGGTGAAAAGTTACTATAGAAATTGCATCGTATGCTTGTGCGCAGAGACATTGGGAGTTACAGAATCATCCCTGTTGCCTGTTGATGCAAAATCGTCACTAGGAAGTGACTGTGTGGTCAAATACCACTTTCGTCAGTTTTGCAGATTTGCCTTTGTGAGGCTGAAGCTGTGTTCTTTGCAGTGACAGAATTTTTTGCAGTGTTCTGTAATGGCGTTTGATTCTCTCTCACAGATTGTCACTGAAAAGCTTGACAAGAACAACTTCCAAGCATGGAAGTTTAGAATGACGAATTTCTTTATAGGAAAAGGATATTGGGAATTTGTTGGAGGAAATGAAGAAGAACCAGTTCTTCCTGATGTTCCCAATCAACAGCAAATGCATGCATTTAAAGCATGGCATGAGAGAGCCATGAAAGTTATGTACTGGCTGTCTATCAGCATTTCAGATTCTATGATTGTGCATATTCAAGATGCAAGTATGCCAAAGGAGGCATGGGATACTTTGTCAAAAATGTATAGCACAAATACGCAAGCCAGGAAAATGCAGCTCAAGCAAGAGTTGCACAATGTGCAAAGAGAAAATATGAGCATCAATGACTATCACATGAAGGTGAAGAAGATTGTAGATGCACTTGCTTCCATTAGATCGCCAGTGGAAGATGATGATTTAGTTTCTGTGACCTTGAATGGTCTAGGAAAGGATTATGCACAGTTCCGAACATCCATTTCTGTCCGTGAAAGATTTCCTGATTTTGAGGAGTTGATTGCTCTTCTAATTTCTAAGGAGCAGAGAAATGGTGGTGCATCTTCTTCAGGAGGAACTTCAAAAGAAGCTGTCTTCTACTCAAATGCTGGAAGAGGTAGAGGCAGAGGTAGAGGAGGCCGATTTGGAGGCCGTGGTAGAAATCAGAATATGCAGCAAACTCAAGAAAACCAGTCCTATGGAGGAGGACGTGGTAACTCTAGAGGCAGGGGGAGCCAGAGAGGTCGTGGTGGATGGCAAAGAGACCAAAATGCAAACAGTAATGTTGAATGCTACTACTATGGTAAAATGGGTCATATGGCTAAAGACTGCTATAAAAAGCAGAATGACATCATGAATGGAAAACTACAACAAGGAAATTATGCATCTTCTAGTAGACAGGGTGATGACAGAAATGAACATTTGTTTATGGTGCAGCACATGAATAATTCTGTGACAAGTGCAGAAGAAAGCAACGATGTATGGTATGTTGACTCAGGTGCGTCAAACCACATGACAGGTCATGCAGAATTTGATGGAGGATGCAAGGAAAATGGAAAAACCAGGATTTGTGGAGACTGGTGATGATACTGCACATCCTATTGTACAGATTGGAAAATTTCCTTTGTCTATGCAGGATGGGAAAAAGAAATACCTGTCAGATATATTTCATGTCCCGAATATCACCAAGAATCTGGTTTCTATTGGTCAAATGGTTGAGCAGGGCTTGCAGGTCAGATTTAATCCTCATGGATGCTTTGTTGAGGATATGAAAAATAAAGGTCGCTTGATAGCAAAAGGAAAGAAGAAGGGCAGAATGTTTACATTGGATGCAGACATGTCTGAATTGAGTGCAGCAATGTTTGCACATGGGACCGGTGTAGTTGCAGATATTGATATCTGGCATAAACTCATTGGTCATGTTAATGTACAGCGACTTAAATCAATGCAGGCCCAAAATATTGTTGCAGGATTGCCCAAATTCAAGGTTGCAAAAATACATAAGGTATGTGAAGCTTGCCAGTTTGGAAAATAGGCAAGGAAACCATTTCCTAGACATGTTCAAGAGAGTAAGAAGCCATTGGAATTAATCCACTCTGATGTGTGGACTACTAAAGCTGCATCTCTTGGAGGCTGTCATTATTTTGTCAGTTTTATTGATGACTATAGCAGAAAAGTTTGGGTGTATTTTATGAAAAAGAAAAGTGAAGTTTTTGGGCATTTCAAAACTCTTAAAGCTATGGTTGAAAAAGAAACAGGCCTGCAGATAAAATGCCTAAGGTCAGATGGAAGGGGAGAGTACCTCTCAAAAGAGTTTGCAAGGTTCCTGCAGGAGCATGGCATAAAGCAGCAATATTCATGCAGTCATACCCCACAACAAAATGGAATTGCAGAAAGAAAAAATAGGCATATTGGAGAGGTATCTCGTGCCATGCTCAACGAAAAAGACTTGCCAGATTTTTATTGGGCTGAGGCAGTTGCTACAGCAGTCTACATAATGAACAGGACTCCCACTGCAGCAATACATGGCATGACTCCAGAGGAGATGTATACTGGTAGGAAACCAAATATTTCTCATTTGAAAATTTTTGGTTGCATTGCCTATGTACATGTGCCAGATGAGTTGAGATCCAAGTTGGATCCAAAAGCTGAGAAGTGCATCTTTATTGGTTACTCTCTGCAGCAAAAAGGGTATAGATGCTATAACCCTTCTACTCGTAAGTTTACAGTGAGCAGAGATGTTTTTGATGAGATGAGTAGCTGGTATAAACCAGTAAATGTGATTGATGATGTAGATGCACAAAACGGTAATGCTGCACAGAATTCACAACAGCAGTCACAAAATATTAGTGGACCTGGAGCGTCCTCTAGCAGTGGTTCACATTCTTCGCCATGGACAGGAAGATTGAGATCAGGAGAATCTTCTCAAAGTAATGCAGATAGTGGTATTCAGGTATCACGAAAAGGAAAAGAGAAGGTAGATCAGCCCATGTTTGATGTGAATGCAGGTCACTCTTATGTGGATGGTGAATCCAGTGGCTCAGAACAGAGCATTGATGATGAGTTGGGTATTCCTTCTATTGTTACACCTGGAGTAAGGAAGACCAGGGATGTTTTGAGAGCACCTGGGAGTGAACCTATTTTTTGCAGGTCTATGAGAGCTAGGTATCCTGTGGATAGGCTGAAATATGATGGATTTACAGCCATTCACTATGCATATATGGTCAAAGTGATACAGGAACCAGAACCCACTTCTTTTGAGCAAGCCATGGGAAAAGAAAAATGGGAGAAAGCCATGGATGAAGAAATGGATGCCTTGGAAGCAAATGCTACATGGGAATTGGTACCTTTTCCTAAAGGTAAGAATGCAATTGGCTGTAAGTGGGTTTATAAGGTGAAGCACAATGCAGATGGTTCTGTGAACAGATACAAGGCAAGATTAGTAGTCAAGGGGTATGCACAAACATATGGCATTGACTATGAAGAAACATTCAGTCCGGTTGCAAGGATGGCAACCGTAAGAGCAATCATTGCTATGGCTGCATCAAAGGGATGGTCTTTACATCAGATGGATGTAAAGAATGCCTTCTTGCATGGTGATTTGCAAGAAGAGGTCTATATGGAGCAGCCACCAGGTTATGTGCATGCTATTCATCCTGAGTTTGTTTGCAGGTTGAAGAAAGCCTTGTATGGCTTGAAGCAAGCACCTAGAGCATGGTCTGACAAGATAGGACAGTATCTTGTCACTATTGGCTTTCAGATTTCCAAGGCAGATTTCTCACTTTATGTGAGAAAAACAGAGAAATATATTATGCTACTTGTCATTTATGTTGATGATTTGATTATGACAGGTGACAGTGATAAAGATATCCTTCATGTGAAAATGCTATTGAAGCAGAAGTTTGAGATGAAGGATTTGGGAGAGCTGCGTTATTTCTTGGCATTGAGGTGATTAGATCACCAAGTGGGATACAGCTCTTGCAGAGGCAGTATGAATTGGACATGCTGTCCAAATATGGGATGACAAGTTGTAAGCCTATTTCAGTTCCTTTGGAGCAGAATGTGAAGCTGAGCACAGATGCAGGTGAGCTTCTGGAAGACCCTACTATGTACAGACGAATAGTAGGAAGCTTGATTTATATGACTATTACCAGGCCAGATTTGAGCTATGCTGTTGGACTGGTAAGTCAGTTTATGCAGGCTCTAAGGAAACCGCATTTGGATGCGGCTAGACGCATACTCAGGTATGTGAAGTCCACATTGCAGTATGGACTATTTTATGATACTAGGGTTCAGATACAGTTACATGGATACACTGATGCTGATTGGGCTGGTAGCATTTCTGATAGACGATCTACCAGTGGATATGTATTCTCTTTTGGGAGTGCTGCAGTCACTTGCAGCAGCAAGAAACAGCCTACAGTGGCCTTGTCGAGCACAGAGGTTGAGTACAGGGGTGCAGCAATGGCTGCATGTGAGGTAGCTTGGTTGCATAAGCTACTTTATGATATGCATCAGTCTACAGATGGGCCAGTTGTCATTTGTTGTGACAACATGAGTAGTATACACTTGGAAAATAACACAGTCTATCATGCTAGAACAAAGCACATTGAGGTGCATTATCACTATGTGCGGGAGAGGGTTTTACTAGGTCTTATTGATCTAGTTTATGTCAGCACAGAGGATCAGGTAGCTGACATATTTATGAAGGCATTGGGCGCAGAGAAGCTGCGCAAGTTTAGATACCTGCTTGGTGTGCAGGAACTGGGATTGAGCTCGAGGGGGAGTGTTGAGATATCGAGCTCCACTCGTGATATGCCAGGGTGACCGTTGTGCATTTATGTCACCGACGTGTCAGTTGCAAATGCGGTTGGTACATCGCCCATGAATAATAGCTACATGATAGCTATCATTATCTACTCTTGTTTGTGGCTCAGTTAGTATGCCACCTTAGTTAGTTGAGTTTGGTTTGAGACCCATATATAGGGTTCTTCTATTTCTTTGTATGAGAGTTCTTTTTGGCTTACACAAAAACTAAGAAGAGGAAAACTGTTTTCAGCCTCCACCTCTGTGTGTATTCCCCCATTGTGCAAGCAAGAAAGCTACAAGTGAGACTCCTTCCTTCTCTCCCACAATCGTGACATTCAAGGTATATTTAGGCCTTAGAGTACACCAGACTTTGGGATCATTGGAATGTATATTTAGGCCCAGGTGAGAGAGCACTAGAAATGTTGAAAATTAAACATTTTGTTGAAATTTTACGAAGAGATTTTGGGATAGAAATAAAAAATGACTCTTCATCTCAAGATCCTAGGTTGACTGAAGAGAAGAAAGGAAAAAGTGCCATAAATTATATTCTTTTAGAAAATCAAAAAGAGGAAAAGAAATTTGTTGATATAATGCTTGTAATTAAAAGAAGGAGAGATGCTGATAGAAATGAACCTGAAACTAGTAAGGCTAGTTAGGAAAGAGGAAGAAAAACAAAGAGAAGAGAGAAGAGAGAAGAGAGAAGAGAGAAGAGAGAAGAGAGAAGAGAGAAGAGAGAAGAAAATAAATCGAGAGTGCCTAGAAAACATTATCATGCTGCTAATATTCCATTGGGAGAAGGAGAGAGTGACTATGACCTTAAAAGGGATATGATGAGTAAGAAAGTTGATATATCTTTTGCCAATTGCTAATAGAGTTATGCCCTAATATGAGAAGACAATGGAAGAAATTAGTAAATTCAAAGTATAAGGAAAAAAAATAAAGGAACAGTGAGAGTTTTGAGTGTTGAAGAATTGTCTGATATTTGTCCTATTGTGGATGCTTGGCATAAGAATCAAAACATAGGTGAAGCATATGTTGATGGAGGAGCACAAATTAGTGTGATTACTCAGGCTTATGTAAAAAAGTTTGGACTTCGAATTATTGAAGGGTCTAAGTTTCGAATCAGGCTTGTAATCATGCTAAAGTGAGGTGCTTAGATATCATTCATAATTTGGAAGTGAAGGTTTGTGTGTGTCAACAAAAATTGATTGTCATATTGTGCTAGCAGTCTTGGGAGCTTTTTCACTTATATTGGGTGCCTTGGCTTAGGAAAGCAAGATCAATTCAATATTGGGGAAAAGGAATCGTACCAATTTATGACCGAAGGGGAGTAGCAAAGAAATTGGATATGTCTTCGAGAAAGGAACTGGTGAATGAGAATAACAGTGAAGAGGAAGAAGATGATGATGAAGAGAATGATAGCTCTAATGAGGAAGAGGATTGTGCGGATGAGAGCTCAGAGAGTGATTCTGATCGGGAGGTATCATCTATTGCACTTGAGTTAGTTAGTCTTGAAGACGGTGCACATTAGATGCTCAAAGGTGGTAGGTGCATTAGTCAACCCAAATGTTGTAACTATGTAAGCAAATATGCCCCATTTTGTGGTGAATGTTGTCTTGTGTCTATTGTTAGGGTGCACCTGAACTTGGTGATAGCTTGAGAACCTGTCTAGGATACTATAGGCTTCTTTTCCCACTACTCTCTTGAGCATGTGCTCTGTGTAGGGCAATGGATAATTGGCTCTCTTAGTCGCGGCATTGACTTTTTTGTAGTTTATGCACACTCGAATGTTTCCATTCTTTTTTAGGACAATCACAATGGGTGATACCTAGTCCATGTGCTCAATCTCATAGATGAATCCAACCTTCAATAGCTTATCAATCTCTTCCTTGAAATTGTGAGCATGCTTTGAATTCATCATGTAAGGTTGCTACTTTATTGGTGTTGCATCACGAGTCATTGGAATGTTATGCATTACAACTCTCAGATTGACTCCTTTGAGTTTATCTAAGGACCATGCAAACACATCTATGTACTCTCACAAGAGAGCAACAAGATCAACCTCTTAAACTTGCTCAATCAAGTCAGTAGCTCCCTATAAACATAGGTCAAGGCTTCTCCCTTTTCCCTGCTAAGTTGACTTCCTTGACTTTGGTAGGCCCTTCTATCAATTTTCTTGCCTATCCTTGCCTCTTTGCTCCCAACAAGATCACTATTATATCTCCCTTCTTGAATTCAGTGAAGTACTTGGTTAGCTCCTCGCACCTCCTTTGTTGTTGGGCCTTCGATCCCTTTGGCTATCCTCTCTTTTTCTCCTTCAACTATCTATGCCTTGGACTGACAACTCCCCCTTGGTGCGTTTGGTTGTAGGTGGTTGGGGCATCTCTGGATCGGTCTCGAAGATTTTGATTCTAAGCTAAACTTGCAACCCTCACAAGAGGAGGGAGTCTCCCCTAGAAGTTGTAGCTTTGAGGTTGATTTTGTTTGAAAGAGGTGTGACACTAGGCTAGACTAGCCTTGCTTGATCATAGTCTATCACATGAGTGATCCAACCAAGTGTAATCGCATTAAGGTCTGAAGACTCCTGTTTCAATTCTAAAAGTGTTGGCTCTCCATGACTTGGAGTCTACTCTTATTTGTTCGATCACTTGGCCATCTGTGATGTACCCTATCATCTCGGCATCTTCTTCTCTTTGCTCGTTTGAGGAGGAGCAATCCTCATACTTAGAAGACCATGAGGGGGAGGGCTTAGAAACTATAAGATTCCAAGATGAAGTTGAGGGTTCAAATTTGTTTCCTAGTGAGGTTGTTTGTGATTTGGATGTTGTTGGTGTTGTTTGTGACTCTGTGAGTCTTGTGAGTTGTTTAGTGATGGTTTGAGTAGCCTTAAAGAGGCTTTTTTTTGTGATGTTGCTGATCTTGTTTTGAGTAGACCTAACCTCATGCTTCTTGATAGTTGTATGGATGATTGTATGGTTGAATTAGGCAACAATGACAAAAAGAGAACTTCATCGGAAAGTCTTCTGGTTTCTTTGAGTTCTCCTAGAGTTTGTGATGATGTTTGTGACAAAAAGAAAACTTCATCTGAAAGTCTTTTGGTTTCTTTGAGTTCTCCTAGAGTTTGTGATGATGTTTGTGATGATTTTGATTGGAGTTTTGAGGACCTTGAGAGTGACATGAATGAGGATGTGAGAGAACATTTGAGTAAGGCTTTGAAAAGAATTGAAATTTTGAGGGAAGAGAGATCTAACACTAAGGATAAAGAATTTGAAGAAGCTTGTGCAATTGAAGAGGATTGGACAATTGAGTGTTTTGATAAAGATTATGACCCTAAAGTGTTGCCTAGTGTTTCTAATTGTGATTCTTATGAAAAGTCTATTGACATTATTTGTGAGAATGATATGAAAAAGGTTGACCATGGTGTTTGTGGAGTTGAAACGTTGGAGTCCCGTGTTTTTGAAGAGATGAAGTCTTGTTGTTTGGATGGGCATCTTGGAGAGGTTTCTTGTTTTGATGAGATTCTGTTTGATGTGAATAATGGTGTGTTTGGATATTTGTAATGCTGGAAGATGTATTTTTAGTTTTTTCTAAAGATGTTTGTAATGTTTGTGGATGGAATGGATTTTGGAAACATAGAAAGGGTTATACCCTCATTTTCAAACCTGAGATTTGTCATGGTATCCCCTTGGGAGGATGGGAGGGGTATGTGGATTGTTGTGGATGATGAGATGTTTTGCATTGATAGTATGGGTTTTCTTGAGAGCTTTGGATTTGAAAATTTTGAGGATTTTAAAAAGAAATTTGTGGATGACTTGTGTGTGTTCATTGAGGAGCTGTTTGAGAATGACATGCCATTGATTTTTTTTATTTTTTAGTTTTGCAGACCTAAGGGATGGAGTGTTGGATTCGATTTTTTATTGGCTCATAAATGTTGCATCGTTTTATGAAAACAACTACTACACATGAATGTTTGTAGACTAGGGGGATGGCTAAATATGTAAAGCATTTTTGCAAAAATTGAAACCCCCTAGAGAAACTATAGATAGGTTTGTTTTTTGTTAGCTTAGTTATTTGTGTGTTTCCTTTTTTGGTCATTTCATAGTTGGATTTTCTATGTTTGCTTAGCTTAGGATTTGTTTTGTCATTTTATTTGGATACTTTTGTGTGGAAACTTGATAGCCTTGGTCAAGTTTGTTTTTTTTTTTGTTAGGTTGGAGCTTAAGTTTGCCACTAGTTAGCTGCCGAACATTGTGGAACATGTATGTTTTCATGCAGAGACTCTTGCACATCACAAGGATTTTGGGTTCATGATGAGCACTTCATGTTGCACTTGTCTGATGTACTGCACTCAAGAGTCATCTCCTCATCTTATCAAATACTTCCATGCCATGGGTTGGGTTGATGCAAGTTTTGCACCATCGTTGAGCACTAGCACAAGGCATGAGGCCCACTACTTCCTTGAACCGTTCTTGCCAATTGTCGTCTTCCTTTTCCTTGTCCCTGAGCTCTTCCTTCAACTTGTAGATTTCCTTTTGATACCCTGCTACTTGGCAAGTCCTCTCCAATTGGAAGATTGCCACCAATGCTTCTCTTTCAACCTCCAATTCAACCACAGTTGTCTTCTTTTCCACCTATGCTCTTTCCAGCTGTGTGAAAAGCTCCTTGACGTACTCGTCATAGCCCATAGACAGTACCACTGCTGTAGGTACAGACATTGTTGATGCCTCTATCTTTTGCTTCTTAGGATCTTGCCTTGATTCAATATCCGCAACTGCCAATCTCTTCATTCCAACCGTTGGAGCTCCTCCACTTGAGTTTGGGGCTATTTCTTGCACTCTATTCACTAGATATTTCACCCAGGCCATGAGATTACTTACATCCATTGTGTTAGGGATGCCTTGGGTGGTTGTGGTAGTTACAGCTTGGGGCATGAGAATAGGCAGGATTGGATGCAATAGGTTCTTGCCTTTTCCTTCTATCATTAGTGGTGATTCGATCTCTGGTACTTTGGCACTAGTGCTTGGGCCTTCCTCCCTTAGTGGATGCATAACGGCTAACTCGTCCTCCCTGGAAGACTGTTCCACCGACATACGAATGGCTTGAGCCATGCATTCATCTTCCTTCCTGGGCAGCTCTTTTGCCTCTGTTTCTATTTTCCTCCTTCTCTCTTCTTCAAACCTCCTTGACTCCTCCTGCACTCCTTGCAACTTGGCCTTTTCTTCCTTAGTCATTCTCTCCCTGGTTTCTTGATGTTGCTTTTGAGGAGTCTTATTCTTTGGCTTCCTAGGCCCTCCTTAGCCAGATGGTGTCTCCAATTCTCTACCCTCACTCTCACTGTCCTTTCACTTGGCTGCTCTTGCTCATGGGGTGGTGATCTTTTAGGTATCTCCTCCACTTCCTCTTCACCTTCCACCTCTCCCATAGCCTCTTAGATGATAGCAGTTAGCACACCGCCAAACCCTATAAGCAATGCTTTGGATGATGATTTATTCCTTGCCGTCCCCATTGTGGAAGCTGGAGAATCCCCTCATACTGGTCTTGTACCTATGACTAGTGCCTTTCCCGAAGCTTGAATGGTTTTCCGCACATAGCCATTCCAATTCACTTCATCCAAGGACTTGGCTACAAGGCTCTCTAGCAAGGGCACTCAAATCCTGCTCATTAAATCATTGTACCTCTGACTAGAGAACAAATCATGGATCTTCTTTGCTTGCAACTTGACCTGAGGGTCTAGAATATCGGCTAGGCAGCTGATGCCATTGTTGGTGTGGATTGGGGCCTTGTCCATTCCTAGCATACCCTAGATATCCCTTTTAGGCCACCTCTTGACCTTGTTAACCAAGCTCATTGCTCTTTCCACCACTTCTGGGCTCAATTCAACTTGGACACTACGTGTTTCTTCTTCTTCTCTCGTTGTTACAATGCCGCGGTTCTTATTAGCATCGAAGGTCTGTAGGAACTCCGTGCACTTTCTATAGTCAACCTTCTCCGCGTACTTTCCCAGATTGCTTTGGTCAACAAGCTGCTTTACAACAACATCCTATTCTTCCATGGCCATGTCTTCAAGGTTTAGGATGTTCCTGAACTTAAACTGGTTGACGACCCTAATTTTCACCATTAGGCCATACTTCACCTGTTCTTATTCCATGAACGAAAGCTTGTTGCCTTTGTCCTAGCTTGCCATCATAGGTTCTTGTCACAATACCACAGCTTACCATTAGTTTTCTTGAGATAACTCATGCGAAAATGATAAATAGATAATGAATGTAAGCTATGGAAAGGCAAAGTACAAAATAAAGACTTTTACTTCAAGCAATCCACACAGCCCAAAACTTTATGACAATTTTCTTCGGTCATAAGTTGATTTTTATCCATCATTTAAGCATTGGTTGAGGTTTGAGACATGTTTTCTTTTCCACCTTACCTCCCCTAGGAATGATGTGAATCCTTCCTTAGATTGGAGGATGAAAGTTTAAGGGCATTAAGTGCAAGCTTGCAGTGCTTCACTTTTGCATTAGCAAAGCATAGAAGTGTGGGTTATACTCCAAGTGAGCATGATGGTCCATGTAGTGAGGTCCAATACCTATGTGCGTAATGTAGGTCAGGACATCAGTTAGGAAGTCAATCTAAATAGGGGTAGGTCCAATACCTATGTGCGTAATGTAGCCGACTCAATCTAAATAGGGGTAGGCCATAACATGTTCTTCTAAGGGTCGATTGTGAGAGTGATGGGGCCAATACCCTAAAGGAGGTAGAGCTACATAAGTTGGGTCATACTCAAGGGTTTAGATTGTGTGTCTCTACTCAGCATTAGTCATAATGGGGTAGCCTTCTTGTTCCATTGGATATGGAGAGCATACCACTTTCGTAGAAAAGAAGAGTCAGAGTTGGCCAATGTTTTCAGCTCTTCTATTTCTTGACTGGTTGCAGAGGCTTTGCTCTTGCTATAGGACATGGTTAGTCATTGTTTGCAAGCTTGCTCACAAGAAATTTCATTGGCAATCAATGGCTACCATGGGGACTTTAACAAATATGAATTCAAATTCTTCCCAGGTACATGGCATTGTGAGTACATCAATTGCTACTAAAGGCTCATCTAGGAGGCCTAGGTCCCAACCGTTCGTACCTTTTAGCAAGCATTGTGAATATAGCATCCAAGCATCTAATGCATGTGACCAAGTATTAACCCCAAGTCGAGATGGTAAAAAAATGAAGGAAAAAGTAAAAGGAAGATGGAAAAATAGCAAAGACACGCAGACGACCTCTAAAGCAAAAGGAAGATGGAAAAAGAGCAAAGACACGCAGGCGGCCTCTAAAGATGAACCGGGGCAAAAAGCGCAACTTCAAATGAAAAGGCACCTCAAAAAACTCGGAAAAATCTTGTAAAAGAGCGCCAATCTCCCTCCTGTGCCAATTGTAAAATATGAGATGGGTGAAGGCTAGAGGCACAAGGCTAGAGGAGGCAAATGGAAAAAGGACCTTGCCACAATGGCTGGTCATGTAAAAAAGGGATGGGTGTCCATGGGATTTTAGGGCTTGTATATAAAGTTCAAAAAGGGAATGAAAGATCATTCTTTGATGTGTGGCAACAAGAGTCTTCTTCTTCTTCTCTCCTTCTCATCTTCTTGCTTGTGTGTGCTCTTGAGAGAGGGAGTGTGAGAGTGTGAGGGAGTGAGGGATCAAGAGGGTGAAGCTCTTCACCATCTCCTCTTCTCTTCTTCTCTTCTCTTCTCTCTTCTTGCGTGCGCGGCTATGGAGAATGGAGCTTGGAGGTGGAGGAGGCTTGAGGATGCTTGAACTTGCATCTGGGATCGTGGAGCTACCGGTGTGCTTGAGAGAGGAGGCAACTTGTATCGGAATCAAGGTAAGCTCACTACACTCATAGGATCGACGGCGTGTCGGCTAGGTGAGAGATAGCCATTAGAGCTTGCTTGGAACACTTGAAGCAATAAGCGGTCCGTGGGTCTTGGCGGTTGAGCGAAAGCTCCCACTACATTTTGGTTCCGTTTGCCGGGACCAATGGATTCAAGCTTGAGCACTTGCACGCCTCATATCGAGCATCAAACTAAGGGATTCATCCCCGAAACGGAGCTTGAGATAGGTAGGAATTTTGGGTGTTTTGATCTTCGAAACAAGTAAGTATTTTGAGGTATTTTGTTTGTATGAGGATTGAAAAACATGGAGAAATCATTTCAGTTCTATACTTTCGATTCTTGTTGCATTTAGCGTAGGTTAGGATTAGGAAATCGAACCGGAAAAGGGTGGGATTTATCGTTGCAAAATAGGGCAAAACAGGACAAAAATTGTGCAAAAAATGGAAAAAATCTCGCTTGTGATGCCTAAGATTGGCAAGTGAGTGATTGGGGGTACCCTGGGAAGGGGTATAAGAGCCAAGAGGCCAAGGGAGAGCTCATTTGTGACCATTTCAGTGAGAGAGAGAGAGAGAGAGAGAGTGAGTGAGAGAGCCATCCCACGATTCGATTCAATCGCACCATCGACGAGCCTACCGCTCTATTCAGGTATATGAATCCCTTCCCCTATCCCCCTAGATAGGATCTGGAGGTTATTGCGTACTATGATTGCCTAAATCGCACAAATCGACCAAAATCGTCATTTTGTTATCGTCGTACCGCGGCACTCGGCCCGTCCAAGTGGCCTTTTCTGGGCCGAGTCCTAGAATCGGCCCTCGGCCCCTTACCATTCGGCCCACTCGGCCCGAAACCCTAATTGGCCCTCTGCCCCCATCCGAGTCCATTATTCAGCCCGTTCAAGTCAAACCATCCGAGCCTATTGATTTGGCCCGTCCGAGCCAATAATTCGGCCCTCGGCCACGCGTCACATTTGGCCCTCGACCCAAGTGCCTTGGCTTGTCCGAGTAATCTCGTTTGTCTGAGTCACCCACTCGGCCCGTCCGAGTCTTCTCTGTCCGAGTCAGGAATTCGACCCTCGACCCTGTGCCTCGGCCCGTTCGAGTGACCCACTTGGACCCTGCAATTTAAACCAATTGGACCGAGTGTATATGTTTGTCAAATTTTTAGAAATTTGACCTGACTCGGCTAGAACTCAACAGCGCAAATTGTCGAAAGTCCTTAGGACACTCAGAACTTGATTTTGGCACACGGAATAGGCAAAATCGTAGGGCGCAACTTCTTAGTAGCTAGAAGTAGGCAGTTGCGAGACCCAGAGACTTAGACGCAAACCGCTGAGTTGTAAAGCCTGATTGGACCAAAAACAAACGGGGCAACATATTAGAGAAACCTTAAACCCTGCCAAGACGGCCGGAAAATTGACCCCAGAAAATTGACCAACAAGCCTATCAGGCCCGAAACAACGCGAGAGTGCGTAAGACACCTAGAAATTGGTTGCTACACTCACCCTGAATTTCCACACTTGAAGTACACTTAAGGAAACTGAAAGCCTGATTGAGCACAAGTGCACAGGAAAAGACACATGCATTGAGTGGCCATAAATTGAGGATTGTATTCAATAACTGAAGGAACTCACCCAGATAAACCACTCAAGGAACCCACCAATAGGAAAGGACTCAAGACATAGACAAACCATCAAGGCGCAAAGTAGGACCAAGCAAGGGGTGCCGACGAAGTGGATTTGACAAGTCTACTGAACCTAATCGATAGCTTGGTGGAGCACGAGAACTCGACAATGGCAGAAGAAATTTCAGACCGCAGACCTAACGAGGAATTCGACTTAGGAGTCTTTTCAGATGCTATTCAGCAAGCTGGTCAGTAGTTACGACGCTCATGCTCGGTATGAGCACCGCAGCAGGATAGCAGACGCTATCATCGCAGATCTAGAAGAGAAGAGAAAGCTAGCCCGCAAAGCATTGCAAAGCATGGATGAATACAATAGGGATTAGCAGGCTAGGAGCCAAAGGCAAAGCATGGAGTTGCGAGAGGTGCAGCAGGTGCTGAACCTGGCTAGCAGAAATCGAACGGACCATGAGAGAGCACTAGAAGGAGACTTAACGCTGAGCGAGCTTCTCATGAAGCGGCTACTCGATAACAGGGCTGCAGGGCAAAGTGCCATGGCGCTAGTGACATCGCTGCTCGCAGGATTAGGAGCAAACCAGGGCTCAAAGAGCCAGTCTAAAATCCCTATTGTTGCTAAGAAACTCGATATGTACCAACCCCATGACAATCCACACAGCTTTGTTGAGCAGTTCGAGCAAGTCTGCGAAGCCAACGGCCTTAACGACCTAATTCAACTCTCTCAAGCATTCGGGCTTTGCTTGGGCGACAAGGGTAGAACGTGGTATATGAGCTTAGATACCGCAGAGCGAGCCAACTTCGATGGCCTCAAGGATCTCTTCATTAAGAGATTTTCCGAGCCCGGATACTCTGATAATCTACTCATACGCTTTATGAACGTCAAGCAAAAAGAGAAGGAGGACATTTGCGATTACGTGACCCACGTGCGGAGTCTCTTCAAGAGAATCCCTACTAGAGAGCAGCCAACTGAAAGAGCAGTATCAACTATATTCATCAGTGGGATTCGGGACGAGGAACTATATAAGGCTCTGGCAAGCAACTCGAGCTTGCAGCAAGATGTGCTAGCTAGGGTCTTTGAGAAAGCCATCCGAGTTGACGATCAGTTGAAGGAATGAAGCTCTAAGGGCTCGAAATCTGAGCAAACCAACTCACGAAATTCAAAGAGAGCGTCAGCCTCGAGTGAGCAATCAGCCCCATCATCCCAGGATAAGGGGAAAACCACCAAGATGGGCTTATGTTAAGATGGAATTAACCAAATTGCAAGACATGTTGAGACGGCCAACGCGCCCACACGTCCAATGCGTGTACTATGGTGGAAACCACTTGCCAGCTGAGTGTCAAGACCCTAGGTCAAGACCTTGCGCTAACTGTGGTAGGTTCGGTCATGACGTCGCGCATTGTAGATTGCCAAGGAGACTTCCATACTCACAGCCATATGGCCAACCTTACCTAGCGAACAGGCCGCAGCCATTTTTTGGAAGGGGAGCCCCATTGGCCCTCCCTGCGCCTAACGACATTAAGCCGGCTATTCCTAGGATGGAAATAAATCCTACAGGCATTCCTAGACCGCCTGGTCCTTACGTAACCCATCCACCGAGTGACTCTCCTGTCCACTACGTGGAAGAACCAACTGAAGAAGAGACCTACATATACCCTTACGTCTCGCATGACGACGAGGGCAACACAATCCTTATGGATTATCAACCAGTGCCGGTGATGGAGTTGGGAAGAGGGCAAGGTAGAGGCCTAGGAGGGCAGATGTAGGATCCAATCATTTGTTGGACTTGTGGTCACCCATGACATGTCTCATCACGCTGCCCTGAAAGGGAGTAGCAAAATAGAGACAAGACTGACCAAAGATGTACAGAGTGTGGAATCACTCATCTCTTCGTTGATTTCCCAAAGCGGAAGCCATCTTCTAGTTCAGTCAACGTGACATCTGTCCCATTGGGGTTGTTTGGTGTTGAGAACCTCGATGGGGAGGCCACGCCTATCCCATTGCGGGTCATGACCCATGCCCAAACAAAGCAGGCTGGCATCTCTTTGCCAGGACCTAGTAATCTCGATGCAGCCTCGATAGGAAAGAAAAGCCGTAGACGGAGGAGGAAGAGGTCGGAAGCTAGGATCACACTAAAGATGGAGAGTGCTACAACTCTGCCTGCTGGAAATAAGGTCTCTAACGCAGAGGCAGAGACTTCAGCCCCTAAGACGGCCACAAAGGGAAGTGCTAAGGTAGAGGAATACCCACATCCGAAGCGATAGTTAGAGGCCATAGAAAAGGTGAAGGAATGGGTAAAGGAAGCTCAAGAGCATCTAAAAGACGCAGAGCCCATCATAAAGGACGAGATCGATGATCTCTCTAGCATAAGCATGCCGGTCTCACCTGCTCAACCAAAGTCAGAGAAGCAACTGCACAACAAGCAGTGCCGCTAAGGCCAAGCCTTGATGCTACGGGGTCGTAGATCAGTCATGGCCATTGGCCAGGACAATCCATGTTAGGAGCAAGACGAGCACCCAACGATCTCCTGACCACGTTGGTGACTACCCCTGTAACACTTAGCCTAGGAGATCTGCTTAGGCAGCATCCCACCCTATGGCAAGATCTTAAGCATTGAGTTGAAGGGTCACGAGAGCAGGTCATGAAAGACTCTCTTGACCATGACACAGAGACGCAAATACCGAGTTTGACGCTGCACGCTATGCCTAAATCCTTACACGTTAATGCCTTCTGGGAAGGTTCCGATATGCATATAGTTTTACCGGTTGTAGCCCTAGGTGACACAATGAGAAAGGGAATCATAGACACGGGAGCTGGGGTTAGTGTGCTTAGCCATGCAGTGCTTCAGACTTGGGGAAACCCACCTTAGAGATTGCTAGGTTTAATGTCACACTAGCAAACGGTATGAGAGTCAAGCCATTCGGGGTGCTTAAGAATTGGCCAGTGAAGATCGCAGGTGTCCAGTTCTCTGTTGGCTTTATAGTCATGAAGGGAGTGGACTACGACATCCTATTAGGCCGACCCTAGATGCACAACGCTAGAGTCATCGAAGATTGGGGTAACGGCATGATCTTCCTTGGCAATAGGATGGACGTCATGAGAGTAGAGATGGACACCTGGAAGACCTCACCAATCGACTTAGATGCCATCTCCGCTATGCTCAAGGGTAATGCTCAGGTCAAGAAGTCCTAAGGGCCCTTGACCAAGTATATCCCATGCCCAGAGGATGAGCGGGATTGGATGCACGTACAATTGGCAAGGCCAATGACACACCCTCCATACAAGTCTGCATGATGGCAGGAAGCATTCGTGGGAAATCGAAGCCCGTCAACCTCCAAGTCCCAACCAACAAAAGGGAACTCTAGGAGATACTGGAATACCTAACGGACAAGCTAGCTGGCAATCCAATTGCAAATTTCAAACCACTCCAGGATCTCTTAGATGAATCCAAGTGGCAATGGACCAGAGTGCATGACTTAAACCTCATGTATAACTGGGCCCTAGTTCCTGATCAATGACAAGAGATATACCAAGCCCTAGGAGACCATGAGTAGTCTGATGAAGAGGATTCTAACGACAAATACAAAGACTACCAATCCTTTAGTGATGATGAAAGTGAGGGCGAGATAGATACCATGGAATACGACACTGAAGGACAAGAAATAGAGAAAATATGAGCAGACTCCAAGCTGCAGAAAAAGAGTATCTTCAGGATGGAATGAGGAATCATGCGCATGGAATGTGATCGCTCTTGGTTGGAACATGTAGAAGCCATAGACCTTGAGCAAGCAGGCCTAGCCCAGCCAGGAATGACATCAGTACTTAGGACTGAATCACCATCTAAACTGCGCCCACCAGGGGAGACCACCTCTTCTAGCGAAGAAGACGGAGGGTTTGACTCTAAATTGGAGGTTAGTTTGGATAGTGATCCAGAAATCCCTAGGTTGCCCACAACCAGACGCACCAAGGGGGACCTACATGTCCATCTAAGGCACAGACGATTAAGGCAGGAAAAGGCAAAACAACCCAGGGATACACGAACGGAAGAACAATGAAAACCGCAGGACCTCCCTAAATGATTTACGAAATTCAAAAAAGGGGATAGGGTAGTAGTCCTGTTAGGTGCCAAACGTCAAGCGTAGATGAGCGAACCAATCGAGGGACCAGCAAAGGTCAAGGAGGTGGACCTAGCCCAGGAAGGGGAAACACCCCGACCAGTCTTCATTACCGATGACTTGACTGATGAAGAAGAAAAGAGTCTTGTTGCTCTCTTGCAAGAGTACATAGATGTGTTTACCTGGTCCTTAGAAGAGCTTAAGGGGGTAGATCCGAGTGTCGTGACTCACAACATACCCATGATGCCAGATGCAACGCCGATCAAGCAGCGACCATACCCTATGAATCCAAAACATGCTTATGCTGTCAAAGAAGAGATTGATAAGCTGATGAGAGTGGGATTCATTTACAAAATTGAGCATACAGACTGGGTATCGCCCATAGTCATCGTGATGAAGAAGAATGGAAAAATCTGAGTGTGTGTCAATTACAAGAAGGTGAATGCTACTACCAAGAGGGACAACTATCCATTGCCGTATACCGAGCACATGCTTGAGAGAGTGGCAGGCAAGGAAGCCTATAGTTTTCTAAACGGCTTCTCAGTGTACAACTAGGTGCAAGTGCATCCTGCGGACAGGCATAAGACTGCCTTCGCCACCACTGAGTGGGGAGTCTTTGCTTACATAGTCATGCCCTTCGGGTTGACTAATGCCCCTGCCACTTTCCAATGCCTCATGTGCACCATCTTTAAGGACATGCTTCGCAAGGAGTTAGAAGTCTTTGTTGACGACCTTTGTGTCCACTCGACCTCGATCGAACACCTAGACAAACTCCGAGCAGTCTTCTAGGGGTGTCGCTTATATCGTCTCTCCTTGAACCCCTTAAAGTGCCAGTTCTGGGTGAAGCATGGATGCATCCTAGGGCATGTGGTGTTGAAGAATGGCATTGCCACCGACTTCTCGAAGGTCAGGGTTATTGTTGACCTTCCACCCCAAAACAACTACAAGGGAGTTCAATGTTTCCTAGCCCATACTGGATACTATCGATGGTTTGTACTGAATTATGCATTGATCACCAGACCCTTGTACAAGTTGCTTATTGTCTTTGAATGGACCGAAGTATGCCAACGGGCATACGAAGAGTTGAAGAAGGCTCTAACCACAGCACCAATCTTACAAGCCCCAGATTGGACAATTACTTTCCACATGCATATCGATGCTTCTAAGTTTGCCATGGGGGCAGTGTTGTGCCAACCTGGCGAACAAAATTTAGACTATCAAGTGAGCTTTGCTAGCAGACAACTCACTGAGATGGAAATGAACTACTCAACGACGGAAAGAGAGGGATTAGCCATGGTATTCGCTGTGAAGAAATTCTGGCATGATCTTTTGGCCACGCCTTTTACCTTCTTCGTGGACCATCAAGCCTTGCTCTATCTAGTAAACAAACCTTGTGCTACAGGACGCATAGCTCGATGGCTCCTTCTGCTTTTAGAGTTCGACTTCTCCATGGTGGTACGAAAGGGAAAACAGCATTACATGGCTGATCACATGTCACGCATTCCCATCAGAAAAGCCGCTGGACAAGGTATTCTTGATGAATTACCTGACGCCCATCTGTTTAACCTTTCCAGCGAGAGAGATCTATTTAAGGCTGATCTAACGCCATATTGGGAAGATGACATAGTCCAAGTGCTTGAGCACGGATTGCCTGACCGACCGATAGAAAAAGCCCGACTTAGGCGATTAATCCTTAAGATCTAGCCCTATCAGCTGATTATAGGCCAACTCTATAGGCTGGGGCAAGATGGATTGCTCCGTAGATGTGTTTGCGAGCATGAGATGCACGATGTGCTCTCAGAGGCACACAGCGGCATTGCTAGAGAGCACTTTAGCGGGGATACGACAGCACGAAAGGTGCTACAATCTCAACTGTGGTGGCCCACCCTTTTCCGCGACGTAGCACGCTTTGTCAAGCACTGTGATGAGTGCTAGCAGAAGAAGGTTCCAATTTGCAAGGATCAAATGGAATTAACCCCAGTTATTGCTTGACAACCCTTCAAAAATGGGAAATTGACTTCATTGGATCCATTAGTCCTGCGGCACAGTATTCGTAGGCCAACTACATCATTGTGGCCATGGACTACCTCACGAAATGGGCAGAAGCGAGAGCAACACGAAAAAACGACGCTAGAATGACTGCTAAGTTCTTATGGGAGCAAGTGATTTCACAATTCAGATGCTCCATCAAACTAGTCAGTGACCAAGGCATGCACTTCATCAATGAAGTGATCGCACATCTCTTGTCCACCTTCCTCATCATCCATCGCAAATCCTTGCCATACTACCCTCAAGCAAATGGCCAAGCTGAATCAATGAATAAGATTCTTGTCAATGTCTTGACCAAGGTTGTCTCTGCTTCACGTAGCGACTGGGACAACAAGCTGATGGTAGCTTTGTGGGCTTACCACACAGCTTATAAAACGGCTGTCGGTCAAACCCCCTTTAGGCTGACGTATGGAACATAAGCGATTCTACCATTAGAATTCTTCATTCCTATCCTGAGAATAGTGCTTCAAGAATGATGGGAAGGGAAGGAGGCATGGACACAACGCCTGGTTGAACTCGAACGCCTCTTGGAGACTCGTCTTCTAGCCACCCATGCGCTGATCTGTGAGAAAGCTTGACGCAAGAGTTGGTTTGGCCAACACGTCAAGCAGCACGAGTTCGAACAGGATGACTTAGTGCTCCTCTACTCAATTAAGGGGCATAAGCAAAAAATGAAATTTAAAGGTCTTGGACCCTTCAAAGTTTGTGCGATCAGCCGAACATGCAATGTTGAACTTGAGACCCTAGATGGTGAAGAAATAGGCTTCTTCAATGGCAGTCATGTCAAGAAGTACTACCCTCCTATGCATCCTTTGCATGAGCCACCGATGTTGGAACAGCCTGTCAAAGTACGAGTAGCCTCAATCACTGAAATCGATGATGAGGACAAGGAAGCCGTAGAGCCCGCATACCTCCATATCATGGTCACTGCCAACCAAACATGTGCTTTTAATCCCCTGATCGACGAGGGAGCAGACTGCAATGTCTTAACTCACGATCATTGGACCCAACTTGGCAAACCACGACTTCAACCCACCGCTGCCAAATTAAGCCCATATGGGGCCCACTCATACACACTTTTGGGCAAGTGCAGAGCCGCCGTCTCTATCGAGTCTGCGACTGTACCACTGATTTTTAACGTGTTGCCAGACACTAAAGACGCAGCCATGAAGTCTCTACTAGGGCAAACTTTCAAAAAGTAGACTCACTGCAATGTTGATTACGAGTTGCAGCGTATCCACCTCGCAATATACAATGTTCGCATTGTTACAGCTTTCAGCAAGGACTGTGGGACCTCATTCCGGGCCACAAAGCTATCGATAGAAACATATGTAGTCAAGTCTAAGGAGGGGGGTAGTGCACGGCCGCCACTCCCCGAATTTCATAAACCACAACCCATAGTAGCCAAAGCTAAGGCCCAATAGCCTCACCTTCAATGGATGCCTAAAGAGCCGCAACAGCTGCTTAGGAGTCGATGCTCCTACCCCCATAAGACTAGAAACTCTAAACCTAGGAGGCCCAGACGCAGTTACAGGAATGGACACATAATCAATCAAAGATGGGTCCCCAAAGCCCTCTTGCACGCACAAGGCTACTATGAGGGCAATGCTTGGATATGGATACCTAAAGCCCACATGGCCAAAGGCACCACTCGTACGCCAGCCTCAAGCTTGATCATCCAAAAAATCGTAAAACCTCAAAGCCATAAGCCGTAGAGCTTCCCTGACCCGCAACCATCAAGCTCATCCACGCGTGAACCCAAGAGAGTCGCCCAAGCCTATCGACCCAAGCGACAGCACCGTCACAAGAGTCATCACCTGTCAAAGTTGATCCGACTTCCCAAATCCATCCTGAAAGCAACAGGCCGTCACTTAAGGTTGTTGCTAACCCAGCCATAGTCCCAGCGACCCAATCGCAAGCTCAAGAACACTCACAACCGCAACTTTTCATTGCCAAAGGCTCAAGTCCTACCAAACCCCAACCACCTGCCATAGGCATTAGACCCTCTTATGAGAGGAAATCCTTTTTCACACTAGTAGCTGATTTAGCTGAAGAAACAGGGGATGACATGGTGGATTGCATTAAGTGACTGGACGCCACTTTTGTGTCGTTAGCTCTGAGCTATGATCGATTGGACTTAGGCCTATTGGATGAATCCTTCGCAACCGAAGTTCAAACAATGCCTTGTTCTTGGGAAACGTTTGAATTCGCATTCGCAAAAGCTGCTACCTCCGCTGTTGAATTGCTCAGCAGTGAGATCTCCAAGGAGCAAGCAATCAAACAATGCCTCATACGTCATATGATCAGCGAACCACTTCTGCCATCACTAACCAAGAAGTTACAGAGCTGTCAAGACTTGTTGAGATGGAATCCCAGTTCTTAAAGCATTGGTACACTCTTAGGTTGCAATGGGAAGTTGAAAGATCCCGAATAATGACCAACGTTGAGCAACATCGCGCTATCAAAACAGTAGAGTACGACCCCACTTACGTTGCGCCAACCTCGTATAGAGTGTTAACCACTCTTCGTGGTTGACCCATGGAAGAGCACATCAAAGGACACCCTTACGTTGATCGCTTATTGACTGAGGAAGAGTTACACATTGCTAGCCATGTCAACTCTAGTGACTTCCTAACAGATGTTCTCACATACATCACGTACGAGGGCTTCGGCCCTTTGATTTGGACCGCAAAATTAATTTGGAATACAATCCCAATTTCTATACTTGGCTCCTTCACAAGTAACCCCTACACCTCCATGCCGAAAGCCATTAACCTTCTAACCCTAAATCCTAGGAAGGATTCTTCTCAAGCTGGAAGGGGAGGGGGTAAGGTGAATCAAATCAGAATCAATAAATCAAATCAAAGTCAGTGAAACACATAGACATATATTATGAAAAACGGATGGGGTAGGAAAAGGGCATGAAAATTTTGAAGTAAAGGGAAAAAAGTCAAAGTCTGAAAAGGAGAATCTACATTGGATCTTAATGAATTCATTCAAAAGCATAGAGTTTTTCTTTTTCAGCAAATTATTATGTCTCAAGCACTAATGAAAATTACGGTTTATGACAGGAACAAAAGATGTCGCAGCAAGACCGTGCCCACCGACTCCCGTTCACAGACGACCATTCACAGACGAGGAAAGAGAGCGATATCACATCTACCTAGAAAACCGCGCCTTCAGCCAGCTTAAGTTTTGAACCGTCCACAACATAAAAGTTGTGGCAACTAGGGAGGAAGCAGCTAAGAGGGTGGTCGAATAATGTAACCTCACCAAGTACCTTGAAAAACTCTCGCAGGAGCCGGACCACCTGAAGTGTGTGGAGTTCCTCGGATCATACAACCCAGACCAAGAATGCGGCACAGTGACGGTGGGTAGAGGAGAAAGTGTCAAGCAGGTGCAAGTCCGTCTAGATCTAGCCTTGGTGGAGAAGGCGTTGGGATTGGAGCCAAAGACAAAGAGAAAATAGAAGAGGGATGTCTATGCTATGCTGAAAATGAAAAGGGAGGAGGTGCTCACCAATGATGGCATCAGCATCCAAGACATTCCCGACGCAGAAATTAGGCTGCAAGCGAAGCTAGTACATGTGCTCTTCTCCAACCACAGTGCTACAACTCCCTGATGCATCGAATCAGCATGCATGTGCTGGAGAACATAGCAGCTCACACTCTGGATGAAGTTGACTGGAAGGGGTATGTACGAAAAACTATCCACCAGGCAGCTAAAGCATTGGGTTTAGGAAGTGTGCCGGCAGGTGGAGAGTCTCCAACCTCCAAGGCTACAGAAAGGAAGAAAGCTTCATCCAAGGCCTCTGTCATCAGGTATGGAGGTGTCTTGACTGCGCTCATCCAAGAGGCAGTAAGAGAGACGTAGAATGCAGAGGAGGGAGAAGGAGAAACACCCGATAGGACGCCCCCTCACCAGGACAGAGAAGAATCTACCGATAGAACTGAAACAGATGAAGAAGGGGAAGAACAGGAAAGCAGGAAGGCAACCAAGAAACCCAAAAAGAAGACAACTCAAAGGAAGAAAAAGGATGACGAGGGCCGCAAGAAAGAGAAAGAGGACTTAGAGAAGGCCAAGAGGGAGTCCCTTAGGGAGGCCAAGGAGAGGGAGAAGAAGAAAAAACAAGAAGAAGAAAAGGAAAAGGAGGAATTACAGAAGGCTAACAAGGCATCAAAACAGGAGGCAGAGGAGAGAAAAAGAAAGGAAAAGGAAGAAAAAGAGAAAAAGAAGAAAGAGCAAAGAAAAGCAGAAGAGGAAAGGCGAAGAAAGGCTGATGAAGAAGAGGAAGAACTAAGAAGAAAGGAGGAAGAGGACCTGGCTGAAGCTACACGTCGGTCCATCGAACAGCAAAGCAGAGCAGATGAACTGGGGAGTTTGAGCCCACATAGAGAAGAAGGGCCTGGGTCAAGCACACAGGTGCCAGATATTGTGTTGCCCGCTATCACTGAGGACAAGGGCAAAGCCCCAATTCACCCAATTCTTGCTCTAATGGTGCCTCCCACCGAGCCAACCACCATCACCCCCAGCATCCCCACCAGTGCAAATGTATCAAATTTTTGTGGCAATGCAGTACTTCATTAACAAGGAGATAGCCCAAGGGACGAGCATTGAAACTACGGCTACAGGGCAAAAGCGGCCGGCCCACAGACGCAGAGTCTAGGCAAGATCCTAAACGACAGAAGGTGGAGGCCTCAACAACACCCATCCAAATAATGATGACGTCGCCAGCTAATTACGATGAATACATCATCGAGCTACTCTCTCAGTTTGGAGAAAGCTAAGGAGGAGCGAAAGATAGTTGTGTCTGAGTTGGCCAGCTGAGAAGGAATCAATAGCCACCATCCAGCTTGACAAAACAAGGATGTTAGCCATGCAGCAAAGGGAGATCCTAGTTCTCAAGTAGGAAATAAAGGCTAAGGATGACAGGGAAGAGCACTGGAGGCAGCAGCTCAAGAATGAAACACAGGAGCTGGTGAAGATGCAAAGAGAACATAAGCTCCTGATAATGCAATATCATGAGCTCATTGCAAAAACTGCTAAAGTTGAAGAGCTCATGGCTGAGCTCAACGCAGGGATGAGAAAAGAAAGCAAGACATGGAGGAGCAACAAGAAGAGATTGAGCGCCTAACCGATCAGTTGAACTCTAAAAAAGAAGAACATGAGAGGCTGATCAGGGAATTGAAGGACCAAGAGCAAAGGCTCATGATACTGACCCTAAAGCAAGGGGAGAGCATGGAGGAAATGAATAAGAAAGCAAAGGAGTGGGCTATGCATAATAAAAAGAGGGTGAAGACACTGGCACGGCACCTTGCTTTGGTAGAAAAGGAAAAGATCATTGTAGAGAGCAAGGCAGAAGCTGCCCAAGTGGCCTTCGGTGCCCAATAAAAAGCCTTTCTCGACACCATCATGGACACTACCCGGCTAGAGGAGGGGGATTTGTTGGAGGTGGCACAAAGGAAGCTCAGCATTGCACGACGCAGAGCCCTACATGCAGGACTGCAAATGCCACCCCAACCTACGGAGGCTAGACTGAGCCTGGACGAGCAATGAAAATACCTATTGCTGGCCGGCCTAACCCCCTAGGAAGTGGATGCCCTAGGATTTGAAGAGAGAGCACCACAGGGAAATCAGCAGGGGGAGGAAGCCAAACTCGAATTCGACATGGGCAGATTCGCAGAAGATGTGATCCCACAACCCCCCTCGCCGGACGATCAGGAACAACAACAACTCACCCGCCCCTGGACAGACAAGCCATGCTTAAGGAGCGACGGAAAAATTTGGTGGAAGAAGCCAGAAGGTAGCTGCAGGCCAAGCTAGTCTCATGCGGCCATCCACATCCCTCCCACCATGCCCCGATGATCTCCCAACACAATTCCACGCGGAGCTAGTGATCTAGGAACGGCAGGAAATCAAAAATGACCCTTTTTCTTTTAGCTTCCTTATGCCTAATAGCCTGAGAAGGGTCTTGTTGATCAAAGTAATGGAGGAGGTGATCGCGGCTGGCAGCTGATTGGGCCAAAAATGGCTGGACGATAGGGCAAAGACCCCCACTCTGTGGGGCATGGAGGAAGCAGAGTTTTGGCAAGACAAAGTGTTCGAGGTGCCTCACACTGTAAGGGGCTACAATTGCCAACCCCTGTGGATAAGGCTAATATGCAATATCAACATGCTCGCCTGGATGGCATTTTGCAACACCCCGCACTATGAGAGGAACGACCCCACATTCATGGTGTATCCTCATAGGGTAGGCGTGGATTTTATCGCCACCCTCCATGGGCGGCATGACTTCCCCATAATCTAAAATTCCAATGCCACCTCCTTCGAGAGTGCCCTCCTTTTTTATTTAGGAAAGCCTAACCGACTCCATGACTCGCTTCCTCTGCAGAATTCTCCTCCTCCCCCGATCCCACTTTTATAACTATGTGTAATTACAATTACAAGGAAGAATTAGTAAAGCGTTATGAATGCCATAGTCCTCAAAAGAACGACATTAAAAGATTGTGCATACAAGTGCTAGATTAAAGTATAGTCAAGGGTTACAGATAGCATAATTATTAAAAGAATACGACATTGAGAATCATGAATAGAAAGTACGAGTTTTAAAGTTTAGATACTTCAAAAGTACTTAGCCTAAGAGGCCAAAATGCACTTATCTTATCAAGTATTTATACGTTATGCCTATGACATGTTTGATATATGAGGATAATTTTCTAATTGCCTCATGACTTGACTAAGAGCTAGTACAAGAAATTGATCATAAGGGTTAAAGCTAGGACATCTTGAGATCTGTTGGATAACGATGACTTTGCCAATCCAAATCCAGGGTTGGGTTACCAATCAAGGTAAGTGACCTATAGAACTTACATAATGAATAGTGCTTGAACCCTTAACATATGCCCTAGCCGAAGGAAGGAAGTGTTAAGAACATTTTTGCATAGTATTGCTCTTATATCCCAAGGGGGAGAGCAATTATGCAATGGGAAATATTATTTCATCTACTCTTGCATTGTTTTGGAAAGAATGCAATTGGTTTTGTTGATTGATCGAACAGCATCCTAAATGTTTTTTACATTCAACTGGTTGTTAGTTGTTGTTTGGATGATTATTCCAAGTGCTTGTGATTTATGGTAAATGCATGGCAAGGGTCTGTGATGACAAGTCGCCATGGGAATAAAGGAATGTTTTTCTTGGAAAATGATATTAGGCTGAATGCCTTGTTTGTGCTTGATTCTTAAAGGATTTAATTAAGGAAGGATATATTGTACGAGTGGATCACCTCCATGGTCGCACCGCGTATTAACCCGAAAGGGCACTGCTCGATTCACAGGCCGAAGGTCGAGTGGTGAAAAGGCCAACCACGGGAATGATGTTTCGCTCCTAGACAGCTTGCGGGTCAGTTGGAGCTCTGGACACCCCTTGCTAGGTCAAGAATGGAGTTGAAGACCTCCGTGGCCCCCAACATCTGGGCATGTTGGGAGATCCTATTCTAGATAAAGGATTGAGTTTGTAGTGCCATGTGAATTGGACCAGTTACTTCTGCAGGGCAGAAGGGATACTTCTGTTGGACAGAAGCGAAACATAATTTCTCCTGTATGGGCGGGAGACAAAGATTAACTTGAAGATAAGTTAAGGAACTTGTTTGTCAATAGATTGCTTTGCTCTGTTTTCGTGTCTGTGCTATAAGCTATGCGAACGAACCCTGTTCCCTAAAAGGCTTAATTAATAAATTTGATTTTAAGTGTCACACATAAATGTGGTAGGACCTAATTAGAAAACTAAAGCTATTAAGGGAAGCGGGTGGGCGAAACCCCCAACGGATTCGTCCTACGGTAGGGTGGTCCCAGAGTGCTGGGAGGCTTCTCATAAGTTTTTATCGTCATTCGACCTTTAGGTATTGTTAGGTTAGAACCTAATTCATGCCGTTTTAGGGGACCGGAATGGGACTATGCCCTATGGGCAGAGAGGTTGAGCAGCGCATCCCTCTCGTTTTCCATTCTCTTTGAACCAAGTGCGGCATGGGTCTGCTTCGGATTGGGTATCTCTGCGTAAAGTAGGATGTCCAAGATGCGACGCTAGAATGCTAACAGGAGACCTTGAAAACTAGGAACCCGAATTTCAGGTTGATCCTAGTGGGTTCGGTCGTGAACGTTCCGTTGCGAGGCGGAATCGGGAAACCCTAGGCAACAAAACTCAGAACATTTCCTAGGAGTGTCAGGCAGCGACGCTTAGATTTGTTTCTCGATAGACTGCTAAAAGAGTGCCTAGAAAGCCGATGGGCAGGCACCTCACATTCACATCCCTCTCGTTTCCCATTCTCCATGAACCAAGTGCAGCATAAATCCACTTCGACTATGTTGTTCCTACTCAAAGTGGGTCATCTGGAACTCGACTCTAACTATTCCTAGAGACTTTGCTGATAGGAAAGAAACCCTGACTTTAGGTCGGGTCCTAAGTGGGAATGGCGAGATACTTCCGCTTGGGGCAGACTCAGGAAGACCTAGATCGCAAACCCTGTGATATTCCTTGCGGTGGCGCTTTCTAGACTCTCTTCCCGATGGGCTGCTAAGATGTGTCCCAAAGTGGAGGCGAACACATTACAGTTGGTATCAGAGTGAACCAACGAGATCTAAAGATTATAAGGGAACTTAATAGAGGAAAATAAAGGGAATAAGGGGATAAATAGGGAAAGGTGAGTGGAATAGAGTAGTGTTTTTTGTTGAAAATATTTCTTTACTCACTTAAGGATGCCGGATTGCAGAGTCACGAAGCATGGAGCAAGTTCTTGGTGTTCCAGATCATGTTCCATGACTGCAATGCATGCTTCAAATTATTATCAGATACTTGACATGATGAATATTCTGGACCACATCTAAAATCCTTCGCCCCTGTATGCTGAGCGGAGATGGACGGGAGACTCAGGAATATACTACATAGCAGCCCACCGACTTGCATACCTTCAGAACAACTTGAAGAGAATCAAGTGGATGGAGGATTTAAAGATCGTGAAGCTGTTCGTTTTTGTTGAAGCTCGCGTAAATGCAACTTTTCATGCTAGTGGTTGGCAAGTCAAGCAGAACAAGTATGTCTATGAAGAAGTGACCCGAGTAATCTCTGCTGATAGAATCAAAGTGTTAGGGCGCTATGAGAAGAATGGGTATCAAAGGAAGGGATACCCCAAGCTTCCTATAACTTACCGTTTCTTGAAAATCCATGACCCCATTCCATATTATTATTTCATCCTTGTAGCCAATTGTAACACAATTCTATTTTCCCCAAACTAATGTATCAATCCTCCTGTCCTACTTATCCAAAATAAATGTACTCAAAGGGTTATGTCCTCATGAATAAATAAGACCTTTTACAATTGTCTATCTTGATCATAAATGTTAACTAGGGTGTTAAGTGATTAAATCACTTAGCTAAAAAGTTGTGCTAGTCATATTAACATAATATGAGAACGTATGATAAGATGTTAACATAAAGAATCTTATGGTTCAGATGTAACCCCAAGCGTAGGTTCCGAATCCGACTCTTGCACTAAGTCCAGTTGTGGCTCAAGAGAAGAAATTCCTTCTCAAACAAATTAAGCCACCCGAGTTTGATGGCAAGGGAAGGACTATTCAAGCTGACGCCGAGATCTGGATTGAGTCCATGGAGGACTATTTTGAGGCAGCATGAACTACACCTACTAACCAAGCCATGCTCGCCAAACTTAAGCTTACAGGCAAAGCGAGACTTTGGTGGAAATAGTGGAGCAGAGACCAAGCTGTCAAGATTGTGGGAGAGAAGGAAGGAGTTTCACTTGTAGCTTTCTTGCTTGCACAATGGGGGAATACACACAAGGGTGGAGGCTGAAAACAGTTTTCCTCTTCTTAGTTGTGTAAGCCAAAAGAACTCTCATACAAAGAAATAGAAGAACCCTATATATGGGTCTCAAACCAAACTCAACTAACTAAGGTGGCATACTAACTGAGCCACGAACTAGAGTAGATAAGGATAGCTATCATGTAGCTATTATTCATGGGCGGTGTACCAACCGCGTCTGCAACTGACAAGTCGGTGACATAAATACACAACGGTCACCCTGGCGTATCACGAGTGGAGCTCGATATCTCAACACTCCCCCTCGAGCTCAATCCCAATTCCTGGACACCAAGCAGGTCTGTGAACTTGCGCAGTTTCTCTGCACCCAATGCCTTTGTAAATATGTCAGCTACCTGATCCTCTGTGCTGACATAAACTAGATCAATAAGACCTAGTAAAACCCTCTCTCGCACATAGTGATAATGCACCTCAATGTGCTTTGTTCTAGCATGATAGACTGGGTTATTTGCCAAGTGTATACTACTCATGTTGTCACAATAAATGACAACTGGCCCATCTGTAGGCTGATGCATATCATAAAGTAGCTTATGCAACCAAGCTACCTCACATGCAGCCATTGCTGCGCCCCTGTACTCAGTCTCTGTGCTGGATAAGGCAACTGTAGGCTATTTTTTGCTACTCCAAGTGACTACAGCACTCCCAAAAGAGAACACATATCCACTGGTAGATCGTCTATCAGAAATGCTACCACCCAATCAACATCAGTGTATCCATGCAACTGTATCTGAACCCCAGTCTCATAAAATAGTCCATACTGCAATGTGGACTTCACATACCTGAGTATGCGTCTAGCCGCATCCAAATGCGGTTTCCTTGGAGCCTGCATAAACTGACTTACCAATCCAACAGCATAGCTCAAATCTGGCGTGTAATAGTCATATAAATCAAGCTTCCTACTATGCGTCTGTACATAGTAGGGTCTTCCAGAAGCTCACCTGCATCTACGCTCAGCTTCACATTCTGCTCCAAAGGAACTGAAATAGGCTTACAGCCTGTCATCCCATATTTGGACAGCATGTCCAATCCATACTGCCTCTGCAAGAGCTGTATCCCACTTGGTGATCTAATCACCTCAATGCCAAGAAATAACGCAGCTCTCCCAAATCCTTCATCTCAAACTTCTGCTTCAATAGCATTTTCACATGAAGGATATCTTCATCACTGTCACCTCTCATAATCAAATCATCAACATAAATGACAAGTAGCATAATACCTTTCTCTATTTTTCTCACATAAAGTGAAAAATCTGCCTTGGAAATCTGAAAGCCAATAGTGACAAGATACTGTCCTATCTTGTCAGACCATGCTCTAGGTGCTTGCTTCAAGCCATACAAGGTTTTCTTCAACCTGCAAACAAACTCAGGATGAACAGCATGCACATAACCTGGTGGCTGCTCCATATAAACCTATTCTTGCAAATCACCATGCAAGAAGGCATTCTTTACATCCATCTGATGTAAAGACCATCCCTTTGATGCAGCCATAGCAATGACTGCTCTTACGGTTGCCATCCTTGCAACCGGACTGAATGTTTCTTCATAGTCAATGCCATATGTTTGTGCATACCCCTTGACTACTAATCTTGCCTTGTATCTGTTCACAGAACCATCTGCATTGTGCTTCACCTTATAAACCCACTTACAGCCAATTGCATTTTTACCTTTAGGCAAAGGTACCAATTCCCATGTAGCATTTGCTTCCAAGGCATCCATTTCTTCATCCATGGCTTTCTCCCATTTTTCTTTTCCCATGGCTTCCTCAAAAGAAGTGGGTTATGGTTCCTCTATCACTTTAACCATATATGCATAGTGAATGGCTGTAAATCCATCATATTTCAGCCTATCCACAGGATACCTAGCTCTCGTAGACCTGCGCAAAGTAGGTTCACTCCCAGGTGCTCTCAAAACATCCCTGGTCTTCCTTACTCTAGGTGTAACAATAGAAGGAATACCCAACTCATCATCAATGCTCTATTCTGAGCCACTGGATTCACCATCCACATAAGAGTGACCTGCATTCACATCAAACATGGGCTGATCAACCTTCTATTTTCCTTTTCGTGATACCTGCATACCACTATCTGCATTTCTTTGAGAAGATTCTCCTGATCTCAATCTGCCTGTCCATGGCGAAGAATGTGAACCACTGCTAGAGGACGCTCCAGGTCCACTAATATTTTGTGACTGCTGCTGTGAATTCTATGCAGCATTACCATTTTGTGCATCTACATCATCAATCACATTTACTGGTTTATACCAGCTACTCATCTCATAAAAAAAAACATCTCTGCTCACTGTAAACTTACGAGTAGAAGGGTTATAGCATCTATACCCTTTTTGCTGCAGAGAGTAACCAATAAAGATGCACTTCTCAGCTTTTGGATCCAACTTGGATCTCAACTCATCTGGCACATGAACATAGGCAATGCAACCAAAAATTTTCAAATGAGAAATATCTAGTTTCCTACCAGTATACCTCTCCTCTGGAGTCATTCCATGTATTGCTGCAGTGGGAGTCCTGTTCATTATGTAGACTGCTGTAGCAACTGCTTCAGCCCAATAAAAATCTGGCAAGTCTTTTTCATTGAGCATGGCACGAGATACCTCTCCAATATGCCTGTTTTTCCTTTCTGCAATTCCATTTTATTGTGGGGTATGACTGCATGAATATTGCTGCTTTATGCCATGCTCCTGCATGAACCTTGCAAACTCATTTGAGAGATACTCTCCCCCTCCATCTGACCTTAGGCATTTTATCTGCAGGCATGTTTCTTTTTCAACCATAGCTTTAAGAGTTTTGAAATGCCCAAAAACTTCACTTTTCTTTTTCATAAAATACACCCAAACTTTTCTGCTATAGTCATCAATAAAAGTGACAAAATAATGACAACCTCCAAGAGATGCAGCTTTAGTAGTCCACACATCAGAGTGGATTAATTCCAATGGCTTCTCACTCTCTTGAACATGTCTAGGAAATGGTTTCCTTGCTTGTTTTCCAAACTGACAGGCTTCACATACCTTATGCATTTCTGCAACCTTGAATTTGGGCAATCCTGCAACAATATTTTGGGCCTGCATTGATTTAAGTCGATGTACATTAACATGACCTATGTGTTTATGCCAGATATCAATATCTGCAACTACACCGGTCCCATGTGCAAACATTGCTGCACTCAATTCAGACATGTCTGCATCCAATGTAAACATTCTGCCCTTCTTCTTTCCTTTTGCTATCAAGTGACCTTTATTTTTCATATCCTCAACAAAGCATCCATGAGGATTAAATCTGACCTGCAAGCCCTGCTCAACCATTTGACCAACAAAAACCAGATTCTTGGTGATATTCGGGACATGAAATACATCGGACAGGTATTTCTTTTTCCCATCCTGCATAGACAAAGGAATTTTTCCAATCTGCACAATAGGATGTGCAGTATCATCACCAGCCTCCACAAATCCTGGTTTTTCCATTTTCCTTGCATCCTCCATCCATTCTGCATGACCTGTCATGTGGTTTGACGCACCTGAGTCAATATACCATACATCGTTTCTTTCTTCTGCACTTGTCACAGAATTATTCATGAGCTGCACCATAAACAAATGCTCATTTCTGTCATCACCCTGTCTACTAGAAGATGCATAATTCCCTTGTTGCAGTTTTCCATTCATGAT
Source organism: Lygodium microphyllum (assembly GCF_053477565.2). NCBI lineage: Eukaryota > Viridiplantae > Streptophyta > Polypodiopsida > Schizaeales > Lygodiaceae > Lygodium > Lygodium microphyllum. The sequence continues at coordinate 91,848,620 of NC_141148.1, read as the reverse complement.
GTCATTCTGCTTTTTATAGCAGTCTTTAGCCATATGACCCATTTTACCACAGTAGTAGCATTCAACATTACTATTTGCATTTTGGCCTCTTTGCCATCCACCACAACCTCTTTGGCTCCCCCTGCCTCTAGAGTTACCACGTCCTCCTCCATAGGACTGGTTTTCTTGAGTTTGCTGCATATTCTGATTTCTGCCACGGCCTCCAAATCGGCCTCCTCTACCTCTGCCTCTACCTCTTCCAGCATTTGAGTAGAAGACAGCTTCTTTTGAAGTTCCTCCTGAAGAAGATGCACCACCATTTCTCTGCTCCTCAGAAATTAGAAGAGCAATCAACTCCTCAAAATCAGGAAATCTTTCACGGACGGAAATGGATGTTCGGAACTGTGCATAATCCTTTCCTAGACCATTCAAGGTCACTGAGACTAAGTCATCATTTTCCACTGGCGACCCAATGGAAGCAAGTGCATCTGCAATCTTCTTCACCTTCATGTGGTAGTCATTGACGCTCGTACTTTCTCTTTGCACATTGTGCAACTCTTGCTTGAGCTGCATTTTCCTAGCTTGCGGATTTGTGCTATACATTTTTGACAAAGTATCCCATGCCTCCTTTGGCGTACTTACATCTTGAATATGCACAATCATAGAGTCTGAAATGCTGATAGACAGCTAGTACATAACTTTCCTTGCTCTCTCATGCCATGCTTTAAATGCCTGCATTTGCTGTTGATTGGGAACATCAGGAAGAACTGGTTCTTCTTCATTTCCTGCAACAAATTCCCAATATCCTTTTCCCATAAGGAAATTCGTCATTCTAAACTTCCATGCTTGGAAGTTGTTCTTGTCAAGCTTTTCAGTGACAATCTGTGAGAGAGAATCAAACGCCATTACAAAACACTGCAAAAAATTCTGTCACTTCAAAGAACACAGCTTCAGCCTCACAAAGGCAAATCTGCAAAACTGACGAAAGTGGTATTTGACCACACAGTCACTTCCTAGTGACGATTTTGCATCAACAAGCAACAGGGATGATTCTATAACTCCCAATGTCTCTGCGCACAAGCATACAATGCAATTTCTACAGTAACTTTTCACCGACCTGTAGAACAGTGGCTACACAGCATAAAACTGGGCCTTTTCCTGAGTGCGTGCAGAAAACTTCCGCCTCCAAAACAGGCCCCGAAATGGCCTCAAATCAAAAAAACAAGGTCGCCAAGCGCTAAAGCCTTCTCCCACAGCATATACTGCCCTCTTGTTTCACCGCGAAGGGCGTCTCAACCTGAGACAATGCACTCCTGCACTTTCCGGCTGTGCTACCTGCAGAGATCTGCTCCCAAAACAGAAAATGAAAGCAACACTGCTTCTCTTACCAGAACACCGCGAGCTTGGCTTGCTTTCTTGAGCTCCTTACCACAAACAAGGCTCTGATACCATGTCAAGATTGTGGGAGAGAAGGAAGGAGTTTCACTTGTAGCTTTCTTGCTTGCACAATGGGAGAATACACACAAGGGTGGAGGCTGAAAACAGTTTTCCTCTTCTTAGTTGTGTAAGCCAAAAGAACTCTCATACAAAGAAATAGAAGAACCCTATATATGGGTCTCAAACCAAACTCAACTAACTAAGGTGGCATACTAACTGAGCCTCGAACTAGAGTAGATAAGGATAGCTATCATGTAGCTATTATTCATGGGCGGTGTACCAACCGCGTCTGCAACTAACAAGTCGGTGACATAAATACACAATGGTCACCCTGGCGTATCACAAGTGGAGCTCGATATCTCAACACAAGCGAGCTCGGAGGGGACAGTCACTTGGGATAAGCTTAAGGAAGCTGTGCAAGGGAGGTATCTGCCACCTGCCTACCGCACACAAAAGATGAATGAATTCTATGACTTGAAGCAGGTAGGATTATCCCTGGAAGCATATTATTCGAAGTTCATTTCACTCCTAAAGTATGCACCCCCAATGGATATGACACAACAAGTGTCAAAAATCTGTGTCGGGTTGAATCCACCCATAAACACTCGATTGGAATCAATGCGCCCAACAGACCTACAAGACACACTCATTTGAGCTGCTCCAATAGTGCAGGAGGTGCAGACCAAACCAAGGAACAACAGGATTGGCCTTACAAAGATCAGGATAAGGGTATGTCTAAGGCTCAGACTAAGAGAGCATAGGGTCAGAATCAGGGCCAAAGGAAGAAAGATAGGGTCAATGCTGCCAATAACTTCGTTCCAACTCAAAGCAATGATTGCAACCCATGTTGCTTCCATTGCAACGAGCCCGGACACTTCAAGAGGGAGTGTTCCAAGCTTGGCAGAGGACATTGCTAGGGGCAATTCCAAGGTCAAAATAGAGTTGCTCATGGCCAAGAAACCACCGTTATGGCCAAAGGGAGAACCTCCAATGTTTCCAACAAGGATCTGGACAATGAAGAAGATCCATCCATGGATGCTGACATTGAGAGGGCAACGGTTCACACCACTCTTCACAAGAAGGGTCCAAATCGCCAATTCTAGGTGATTCAAACTCCATCAGAATATCAAGGTAAAAGCTTCAAAACCTTGATTGATTGTGGCAATACACACTTCTTCATTTCACCAATCTGTGCAAAAAGATTAGGGATAGCCACAATAGATGCACCTACTTTACTTGTGGAATTAGCAAATGGTCATGAGGTTACTTGTACTAGGCAAACTGCTAAGGTGAAATTCCTACTGGGTGGAAAGCCAACTTCTGTGAGATTCAGGGTAATGAACCTAGGTGTCCACGAATGTTTACTCGGAATGGATTGGCTAATGCCCAATGATGCCCACATCCATTGTGGGAAGGGCCAATTCTCCTTCCGCAATTCTGAAGGGGAACTAGTCACGACTCAATGTGAGGCTGGTAAGCCAAAAATATAGTTGGAAAAAGCAACATGGATAAAAAAGGTGTTCAAAAAGGCCTGCCTGTCTATCTGATTAAATTGAATAATCTAGATCAGAATCATGAATCTAGAGAAGAACCTTCATGGTTAAAGGAATACGCAAATGTATTTCCTAAAGATCTGATGGAGCTTCCCTCCCCAAAGGGAAGTCGACCACGAAATCAAACTTGTGTTAAGAGCTGCACCGGTCACAAAGAGGGCATATAAAATGTCCATCTCGGAAGCTATCGAACTGAAAGAGAAACTCAAGCAACTGTTAGACCAAGGCTACATCCATCCTAGTAGTTCTCCATGGGGAGCTCCAGTGTTGTTCCAAAAGAAGAAAGATGGAACGCTTTGGCTATGCATTGACTACAGAGGGTTGAATCAAGCAACCATAAAAAATAAATACCCCATTCCAAGAATAGATGAATTACTTGACCATTTTCAAGGGGAAAAGATCCTTTCAAAGATAGATCTTAGATTTGGATATTATTAGATAAGGATCAAAGAAGAAGATATTCGAACACTGTATTCAGTACATGGTATGGACACTTTGAATTACTAATGATGTCATTTGGGTTGACGAATGCTCCTGCTACCTTCAACATGTTAATGCAGGATATCTTTAGGCCCTATCTTGATGACTTCGTACTCGTCTTTTTTTACGATACCCTAGTCTACTCAAAATAGGGAAAGATCATGAACCCCACCTTCGCATTGTTCTTGAAACAATGAGAGCACACAAGCTTTATGCCAAGAAGAAGAAGTGCACATTTTTCAAGCGACAAATTGAATATCTGGGATTCATTGTATCAACAAAAGGAATTTCAGTAGATCCAGCTAAGGTCATAGACGTTCTGGAATGGCCAATGCCAACTTTTGTCAAAGAAATACGAAGTTTTCTTGGGTTGATAGGGTGGTACCGAATTTTCATCAAAGATTGTGCTTTGATTGTAGCACCTCTGACTGATCTACTAAAGAAGCAAGTAGCAATTGTATGGTCACCTTACTGAACAAACCAACTTTGACAAACTAAAGCAAAGCTTAGTATCAGCACCCATCCTGAAACTTCCTGGTCTTAGTAAAGAGTTTGAAGTGGTAACTGATGCTAGAACACTTGCTTTAGGATGTGTACTTATGCAAGAAGGTCATCCCGTAGCAAATTCTTCAAGAAAATTGAAGAGCCATGAAAGGAATTATGCTACCCATGACCTGGAGCTGTTGGCTATCATCCATGATCTCAAACTTTGGAGACATTACTTGCTAGGTAACAAATTTTTCTTAGTAACAGACCACAAGAGTCTTAAATGGATTTTCACTCAGAATGAGCTCAATATGAGGCAACGTCGATGGATCGAAGTGCTAGAAGAATATGATTTTGAAATCAAATATAGGCCTAGAAAAGAGAATGTAGTTGTCGATGCACTCGGTTGCAAGGCATTTCTAAATTCTCTCATTTTGCAAGATCCATCAACAGCAAGGTCTCTAGCCACAAAGGTATCAATGCCAAACAACCCGATTCTTGAGCTAGCAAAAGAAGGGGCATATCATGACCCAGTCTATCAGAAAATGTTAAGGGAGATCCTCATCAAGGATCAAGACCCGAAGCTAAAGACGAAGTATCAAGAATTCTCCATCAGTAATGGACTTGTCTACTTTAGGACAAGATTATGTATCCCTTCAAGCCAAACTCTCAAGCAGAAGATATTTTGGGAAGCCCATGACTCCCCTTTCTCAGGACATCCTGGCTATGCCAAGGCCCTTAACCCGGTCAAGAAGAGCTATTTTTGGGAAAGGCTCAAGGAAGGTACTCAAATATGTCATGGAATGTTTGTCTTGTCAATGCATTAAGGCAAAACATGTTAAAATGCCTGGGAAATTGCAATCACTTGACATTCCCCAAATGAAATGGGAGTTCATTAGTATGGACTTCATTGTTGGCTTAGTTCAGGGAGGATATAACTCTATTATGGTTGTAGTAGATATGCTCACCAAGGTCGCACATCTCATCCCTATCAAGACAAACTATAAAGCTCCAGACATCGCAAGATTATTCATCAAGGAAATATTCAAACTTCATGGGTTACCCAAAAGAATCATTAGTGATCGTGACTCTCTTTTCACATCCACTTCTAGAGGGCTATCTTTGAGGCTATTGGAACTCAACTCTATTTCAGTACAGCTTACCATCCCCAAACTGATGGTCAAATAGAACAAGTCAATCAAGTCGTTGAAGATATGCTTAGGGCATACTGTTGTCGCGAACCCAAAAAGTGGATTCAATACTTACCACTGGTGGAGTTTGCCTACAATGCTTCTTACCAATAGAGTATTCAGATGACCCCTTTCCAAGCATTGTATGGGTATGATTGTCGTACCCCTTTGAACTTCTCGGATCCAACTTTGAGGGTAGAAGCTTCAAGACAGATGCTGGAAGACATGGATGATCAAATCAAATCAATAAGACAAGACATTCAAGCTGCCAAAGATAGACAGAAGGCTTATGCTGACTTGAAACGGCAAGACACATCCTTCATTGAAGGTGATATGGTCTTCATCCATGTATGTCCTAAAAAGATTTCACTATCCTTGGGAGAGTACAAGAAGCTAAGTCCAAGGTATTGTGGACCTTATAAGATCACCAAGTTCCTAGGGCCTAATGCTTACAAACTATAGCTGCCCGCAACTCTAAAGATTCATAATGTATTCCACGTTAGCCTATTGAAAAAGTATCTACCTAATCCGAATCATGTACTTGATGATTAGCAAATCATAATGACTAGCCAAGGAGTCCTTGAGCTACAGCCTGATAGAATCCTAGATGTTAGGGAGAGGCATTTGAGATCAAGGACCTTGAGAGAATACCTCATCCAGTGGAAAGATTATCCTGAAGAGGATGCCACCTGGATGGATGAAAATACTCTCAACCAACAATACCCCCAGGTCTTCTCGAGATGAGGATATCTCGATTCCTCTAAGGGGGAGAGCATGTAATATCCCCCCCCCCCCGGTGCCTCCCCCATGAGAACCCCCCCTCCTTTTAAAAAATTTATTAAATTTAATTCAATTTTTTTTCTACTCTCTCCCCCTGCCGACAGCATGGCGGGGAGAGAGAGAGAGAAGGAGTAAAGAGAGAGGGGGGCATGCAGCCCCCCAAGTGGAGGGGTGGCGGCCGTCAACGGCCGTCTCCCCTCCCCCCCTTTAAAAGGGGAGCCCTCTCCTCCCTCGTGGACAGCAGCCCCCCCTGGTCATGATTTCAGCCCCCCCCAGCATCATCGCAAAGAGAGAGAGAGATAGAGAGAGATAGAGAGAGATAGAGAGAGAGAGAGAGAGAGGGAAGCTTTGGAGGGTTCTTCTTTCCCCCCTTAAAGAGAGGTCATACACCCCCTCTATTATTTCTGAAAAAAATACACTCCCCTTCATTATCTTTTCTCCACTCAAGGAGAGGCGGCGAGAATTTTGCATAGGAGAGTGCGAGAATTCTATCTCTCATACACGCATCTTCGAGTATGGCCCCGAAGCATAGATCCACAAGGATGGCCAGAAACCCTGCAAGTGTGGATGGTGGTTCGAATCAAGACGGCACTGCAACCGCAAATGGTTTATCAGGCGTGAATACCATTGGAATCAAGGCATCACTCCAAACCCAGGGTGCTCTATTACTAAATCATAGATTATAGTTGTCATGGTGAAAATCATATTCACATGCATCATAGTGATTACGCGATTGTTGGGTAATTGCCTTGGTATGAATTTAGTTGTGATGTTTGTAACTGTTACGGACCATCAGGACCATAACAGGAAATGCAGGAAATTAGCACTGCAAGGAACTTCGTGACACAATTTACAGCCATTACACATACCTAATCTTCAGGAATACCATGCAAACATGATCTACATATCGTAAACATCAATGCTGAACCACTGTCCTGAAAACTATCACATAGTTTATCATCATCATATTCACTCCTGATCAAATAACTTGAAACAAACATCACAAATATTCAGGACACAGATACACAATGTTAGAACCAGACGTGAGCGACCAGAATCTGGTGCTGTCCTGAAGAATATCTCATTTCTCATCACGCAGGAATACAAAAGACACGAACTCCTGACTGTCAGGAAGGCACCTGAATGTCAGGTAAAAACCTGAATGCTTCATATGACATCTTAGGTCACTTTCCATATGCTGGTTCTACATGTATGCTAGTACTAAGGTATAAAAGTACTAAGTAGATGATGGAATTCAAGCCCTAACACCTGGCACAGCCCAATGGATGACTGGGACAGTTATGACTCGAACCCACAAGCATGTAGCTATATAACGGAAAGCATACAAAGTAAGAAATAGCCCAGAGAATACAATTATGCCCTGCCAGAGGCCTTGCACCCCTTGACAAGCCACACTGAGCAACCATGAGTAGAGCCCCTCTAGGATACTCATAGTCCTCTTGTGCAGTTGCATAATTGATCCTAAGTGTTAGCAAAATTTCAAGGCAACATGCCAGTACTGGAAACCGATCAAGTACAATGACATCCATACTACATCATAGAGAACAAAGATATAGAACCATGAATGAATCAATAAATCACTACTCCAATGGCAAAGAGTAGAAAATTTGATCAAGAAATATGTCGATGACGCTTTAGCATCTGCATCACAAGAAATATATGGCAATATACCACACAGCTTGAATCTCGAACAAGAAACTGCATCTCCAAAGAAATATGCAAGATAATCCAAGAAAACCTGTAAAAGAAAACAATAAAGAACTGCATCGGCATCTGCATCATACTCATCCATAGCTTCAATCTGTACCATATCACCCCAAAAATATTAATTTGCATCAATCCAAACTAATATAACATATATCTCCTGACATTCAGGTACATGAAAATCCCGATCTTCAGGTTGCTGCTCTACTTGCTGTTTTCCATGCTCTAGCTGCACTTTTTGGTCTAATTCCTACATTTTAAGCTATTGCCACACTTTTTCTTGTATCAAGAACTCAAATTTTTGTTGTAGGAATTCGGGTTGCAAAAATTCGGATTTCAAGAATTCAGGTATCTACTGTCCTTGCTGTGATTCTGGCATTACCAGCAGACCTAAACACTTCTGAATTACTGAAATCTGCTGAAAACTTGAAAATTCCAGCAAACCTGAAAAATCATCTTGCGGGTAAAGAACTTGATCACTTCCTGATAGAGAAAACTACAATATACTTCTGGAAATATCATCGAACTTATCCAATATCCTCATTGCCATGCTCAAAAACTGATTATCCTGAACAATATCAACCATTTCTGCCAAAACATCAACTGCAGAGATATCCACTACGGCACATACTTGCACAATACTATTGGCTTCAACTTCATTTCCAAACTGATTAGAATACTTAAAAACTTTAGAAATATGAGGATGAACTAAAACATTAACAACTTGAACATTATCCTGATCATTCACATATGCATTGTCCACTACAGGCTCAAATTCTTTAGTATCTTGATTTTGGGAATTTTCCTGCTACTCAAGATCAAGGTACATAGCTCTAGAATTCTGAAATAATTTATCCAATTTAGTTCCTAAACTTTCCTGAACTTTAGACTGCTCCTTCCTTGCCAAAAAGTCTTCAGGATGCTCTCTTGAACAGTCATAAACTGCAATACGTCCAATTTGCTAATTTTCAGGAGTTTCTTGCTGAAAAACTTCAGGATAAGTAGTGCCTTGGTCCTGAATTAATTTATACTTCTCATTCCATATGTTGTCCTGAAATTCAACCTGCTCCTGCTATTCAAGAAAACTACCTGAATGTTGTCTTGACAGATTTTGGACTGCAAATTGAACAGTTTGCTGTTCTAAAACTGCATTTCCAGCCATGTTGAGATGCTCTTGATACTCTTGAATGATACCATCAACATTTATCTCGAACACAGGTACCATTGAATCATTTTCTTGAAAAAATAATTCTTCCACATCACTGTCTACTTCATCTACCATATCAATTGTCTGTGCATACAGATCCTCAAGAATAACATCATGATTTGGAATATAAGAACAAGCCAACTGAGTATGCAAATCAGCAATTACATTATCCTTCTGAGAAACAACTGCTTGAAGAGCATTAATGACCTCCGAATAATGAGAAACTTTCAAATCCATTACAGTCCTGACATGAAAAACCTCTTGTTGAAGCAATGCTTTCTCTTCCTGAAGCCGATTAATGACATATAGAGCTTCAACTACCGCAATTTCAGTTGCATTCCTCTCCTTTTTTAACTCAGAAGAAAGCCATTCAATCATCTTAGTTGAAGATTGAGTCATAGGACATAACTCATGCAAATCTTCATGAAAACCACATGAATGGGCTGATTTCTACAATTCTTGACCTTCGGTCTAAACCAATTTCAGTACACACAGAAGGTCATACGCAGTTTCTACGAAGACTACAAATCCCGCAACCGAAAAAGACAAAGACCGTAAAAGCCAAGCAAAAATCTATAAGCCTTGTATACTCGACTTTGAGCTACGCTCATCCCGCTAATCAGATTTTAAGAGTGTGAGGTCTTTTGAATTTCTAAAGGCGATCTTCTTGAACCTACGATGGAACAAAAATTGGATTTGATTATGATGCAACTTGATGAAGAACGAAGAGCCCGACAAGCTTTGCAAGTTCAATTGGCCAATTTACAACGATCTACCACTGACAAAGATGAACCACAACCCGAAGATCTTATTCGACAAACCATCGATGCGACACTCGAAGCTCAATCCATCCGCAAAGAAACAAAGATAAGTAAAAGAAATTTCAAATTCTGTACTTTCAATGGAACTCGAGATGGAAAGACTGTACTTGCATTTATCAGTCAGTTTGATGATTACTTTCATGAAGAGACATATACTGAAAAAGACAAAATTAAATGTGTCACTAATCATTTAGTCGATCGAGCATCTCTTTGGTGGACTATGGTTCGCAAGAGCATTGATTGTCCCACTACCTGGGAGAGTTTCAAAAAGAAGTTTCTGCAGAATTTCCTTCCTCCTCAATTCCATGAAAAAGCCATAAAGCAATGGGATCTTCTACAGCAAAGAGATCGTGAGCCTATTTCCCAGTACACTAAACGTTTTTGGAATGCCTTACTGCAACTCCGAATGCTAGAAGATGTACCAAAAGCGACTCACAAATGCAAATTTATGTCTGGATTACTTGGACATTACTACGCTGAAGTCAATATGTTCAAGCCTACAACCCTTGAAGATGCAATTTCTTTGGCTCATGACACTGAAGACAAGATTCGAGGAAGCGACAAGCATCCACAACAATTTCAAGCAAATGGTAACTATGGTTCCAAGCAATTCAATTCAAATTTAGAAGATTCAATCAAAGTCGTTTTCCTTCATCATCTTTCTGTAAGTCTTGGACAAAACCACCTGCTTTGCCATCAAATACCAATCAAAACCCTAAGCCATCCTCACAACCAAATCCCAATATTCCTAGACTTCCTGTCATTGCCAACAATGTATCTAAAGCCAAACCTATAGTGCGTTACAAATGCCATCAACCTGGACATCTAGCAGCCAATTACCAATCGAAGAAACCACCTGTCCATATCAATTATCTTGGAGCAATGGAAGAAGAAGAACGTGAGGAAATGCCTGACTTTACGGAAGATGAAGACGACATTGCTACTCCTTCAGATATTTTACCAGGTATGCCAACTCCACATTCTTTGTTGACGATGAAATGTTTAGTGCATGGAAAAGAAAAGATTATTTTACATGATGATGGTAGCACACATGATTTTATTTCTGCAAAGTTAGTGAAAGAATTGAAATTACAAACTGTTTCTACACATTATCGCATTAAAGCAGCATTCTTAGGCACAAGATATAATGGAACACAAGAGGTGCATGACTTAGAAATTAAAATTGGTGAATACACTGAACGAAGGAATTTTCTAGTTGTACCTTTGCAGTCAAGTGATATTATCCTAGGTATGCCTTGGCTTCATCAGTATAATCCTGACATAGATTATTCCATGCATTCAATTAAAATTTATTTTCAAGGAAAACAAATTACATTGCATGGTATGCACGCATCTAATAATTTTCCACTGCTTACTCATACTCAAGCTAAACGTGCATTACGTAAAAGTAGTAAATCTTATTTAATTTGGGTGAATGAACTTCAAGCTAAAGAAAAACATATGCATCCTAAGCATAAATAATTCCTTGCACAATTTAAAGATTTTTTTGCTAATGATTTACCATCTAGACTACCTCCTTCACGTCTTGAAGATCACAAAATAGACTTAATTTCTGGTACACAACCACCATGTAAAGCACCATATAGGCATAACTAGATTGAATAGAAAGAAATTCAAAATCAAGTAGAGGAATTGTTAAACATAGGATTAATTAGACCTAGTAGTTCTCCATTTGGCGCACCTGTTTTATTGGTAAAGAAGAATAATAATACTTATCGCATGTGCATTGATTATCGTGCCCTAAATAAGATTACAGTTAAGAATAGATATCCCATTCCTAGGGTAGATGATCTCATGGATAAACTACAAGGTTCTGCCATATTCAGCAAGATAGATCTTAAATCTGGTTATCATCAAGTGAGATTAGATAAATCTGATATATTCAAAACTGTATTTAGAACACAATTTGGACATTATGAATTTCTAGTGATGCCTTTTGGATTGACTAATGCACCTGCTACATTTAGTCGAATGATGAATCGCATATTTTTGAAATATCAGCATTGTGTTATAGTATTCTTTGATGATATCTTAGTATTCAGTAAAAATGAGAAAGAGCATTATGAACATATGTCTTCAATTTTCAAGTTGTTGAAAGATAATCAATTGTATACTAATCCAGAAAAGAGTGAATTCTTTCAAACGGAAATTGAATATCTAGGTCATATTGTGTCATCAGAAGGTATTAAGGTTGACCCTAAAAAGATAGAAGCAATATTGAATTGGCCTATACCCAAAAATGTGTATGAGTTACATTCTTTTCTAGGTCTTGCTAGCTTTTATAGAAAGTTTGTGTGAAATTTTTTATTACTTGCTTTGCCTTTGACTAAACTTTTAAAGAAGGGTATTGTTTATAATTGGATTGATAATCAATAAAAATCTGTGATTTATTAAACATGCATTAACACATGCTCCTATATTACAACTACCTGATTTCAATAGATCATTCTTTTTAGTAGTTACTGATGCTAGTGGATCTGGAATAGGAGCTGTACTTATGCAAGATAATCATCCCATAGCCTACTCTAGCTGTAAACTGAAACCATCCGAATTTAAATATTCTACATATGATAAAGAATTGCTAGCGGTAGTACAAGCTTTATGTCAATGGAAGCATTACTTAATGGGTTCTGAATTTATGATTAAGACTGACCAACAAAGTATTAGACATCTCCTTAATCAACCCCAAATCTCTGACCGACATATCAAATGGGAAGCTTTCATTCAAAGTTTTCGTCCCCGTATCCAATATCAACCAGGAAAAGAGAATGTAGTAGTTGATGCTTTAAGTAGAAGACCGACCATTCATAATATCTATGTCATATCATTTGATTCCCTTATCCCTATAAAAGATACTTATCATCAGGATCTTACTTTTCAAGCTGATTGGAATAAATTAGTTGGAAATAACTGGATTCCTATTGATTCACTGTCTTACAATGATGGATTCATGTTTTATGAAAAGAGATTATGTGTTACAGTTCCATTTAGATCATTTGTTTTGAATGAGGTTCATTGTCCTCCATATCAAGGTCATAGAGGTATTATATCTACTTTACGTACATTGACTGAAGATTTTTATTGGCCACATATGGACACTGATGTATCTAACTTTGTTTCTGAATGCTTAGTTTGTCAAAGAGTTAAGAGACATCATGGTAAACAGTATGGTTTACTAATGCCTTTATCTATTCCGTCACGACCATGGGAACATATTTCTATGGATTTTATTACTGGTTTGGTTGAGTAAACAAGTATATTTCATTCCATGCAAGAAAACTCTAACTGCATCTCAAGCAGCTCAGTTGTTTTTGAAAACTGTGTTAACTAATCATGATTTACCAAAAGTTATTATTTATTATCGTGATTCTAGATTCTGTAATAATTTTTGGATTACTCTGTTTGCTAACTTAGGAACAAAGATTGATTTTTCATCTGCATTTCATCCTGAAACTAATGGTCAAACAGAAGCTACTAACATTACTATTTTAGATCTTTTACATGCTTACACTATTTGTAAACCACATACATGGGATACACATCTACATTTACTTCAGTTTGCATATAACAATACACCACATACAGCGACAAAGAAAGCACCATTTGAAGTGATTTATGGTTATAGATTGCCTACACCTGTTGCATCTTTATCAAATAAGATTCAGAGTGCTGATGATATTGCTAACATGCACGCCGCTATTTTTTATGAAGTTAAAGATATCATTGCCAAAGCCGAGCAATCATATACAAAGCAAGCAAATAAGAAAAGACAGGCCATGAATTTTAAAGTTGATGACTATGTTTGGTTACGTATAGAAAAACATAGATTACAAAGTGTAGATAAACACCCAATTGTGAAATTAGCACCTAGATTCTATGGACCATTCAAAATCATTCATAAAATTAATGACAATGCATTTAAGTTAGAACTACCACCACATTGGAAAATCCACAACACCTTTCATATTAGTTTATTATGACCCTTTAGAGGCCAATTACCTGTACACCCTGTTTATGAAAACCCACCTTTGCTAGATGATGAGACTGAAATCCTTGAGCCTGAAGCTATTATAGATACTAACTTTATGACCACTACAACTGGCCGTAGATATTCTAGATATTTGGTCAAGTTTAAAAACCATCCTGTTGAAGAGGCCCAATGGATGCACGCTAGAGACTTAAATGCTTTCCCACCTCTGTTAGCTCCACATTGAGCTAATAGCAATTGAGGACAATTGCTATCCCACCCCGGGGGCATGATGCCAGGAGGCATATTACATGGTGGATTCCGTGCCATGGTGGATTCCGTGAGGTCTTACGGTGGATTCCGTAAACTTTGATTACCGGGGCTCATACACAAAGTGGATTCTTTGTGCGAGAAGTCGATGGGGACGCCTATCCTTTTCGGGCGTTTTGTTAATTTAGTGTACATGGGTGATTCCATAGCGGGTGATTCCGCAAAATACATATTAAATTAATAAACGTTTATGATTTTAGAGTGCGCACTCATGATAAATTAAGGTTAGGGTTGATTTCTAACCAATTGATTTATTTGATGTAGCTGAAGACTACTAGGTATTCACTTTTGTCGGTTTAATTGTATTATTTTACTAACAATTGTGAATGCTTCAGTTGATGTGTAGAGATAGCAGCAGTGGTAGAGGAAAGCATTGGAGGAATGCGTGTATTCGAGTTATCATTAATATTTTGATGGGCGCATACCTTAGGCATGGCGCCTATATTTTGTCGCGCCTATTTATTAAGGCGTTGGATATTTATTTATTATTTTTGTATGCGCATGGACGCACGATTATGATATTTGTATTTGGACATTGTATTGGGTATGTCTGACTTCTTGGGCGCCCGCCCATTAGCTTTATTTCTATTTGGCACTAAAGCAAACTCAAAAGCCAAAAGCGTGCTATTTTGTAATTTGGGCTATTATTTGAGCTTGAAGATGATTAATACATAAAATACATGCTTTGTGGAGTGCTCACACAAGGCATGGGGGGAGATTGCACCCAATTGGTCTCTTGTTCATGTCGTGCATGCTTTCTACATTGAGTTTTGTGCAAAAAGTAGAGTTCTTTTGTTCTTGGGGACTTTCTGACGCTCACTACGTGTGCTTACGGCATCCGATCTGTGTATCAACTTGGTAGTAAAAGGGCACAAACTAATGTGATTTGTGCTTGCTGCTATAGTAGATTATTAAGTGAAGATATATTTTTTCAAAGAGCACTTATGGTATGCAAGGAATATTTATTTATTGAGTGCTCAAGTAGCACATAATTATTGATATACATTCTTTAGTGTGATGGTTATATATGCACAAGTGCTAGTGATTACTTGATGGCTAATTTACAAAAGCTTGGGGTTAATATTTTGTTGATGTATATCTTCATTACATTAGGAGTCATATTTTCAATCTTATTTTTAGGATAGATGGTTTGCTTTGGAAAAAAGAGTTCAGAAAGAAGAGTTGTGCAAGGAAGAGAGATGTATGGGTCTATTTTGAGATGTCTTTTGTATTTTGAGCATCAAGATAATAAAATCAAATCAATACATACATGATGGATATGCTCACCTATGCATGGGGGGAAGATTGCACCCAATTCGTCTCTCATGTACTCTTATCTCTCAACTCTATTCTTTTGCAATTAGTGGTTCTCTCAATTTTCTTCAATTTTCTACAAAGCTATGGTGAATTCTTGTAACATTGGTATCATAGCATAGTGATTAGCATGTGCATCGTTATCAAGGTCAATCTCAAGATTAGGGCATCCAATCATCATCAAGCTTTTCGCCATCTTTCCCATCAAACACCATTGGAAAACTGTTGGATAAAGCTTTTACACCATGGTTTCTTGTCTTTGACATGGGAGATGTCAATTTTACTGTTTTCAAGGTGAAATAGACCTTTCAAAAGGTTTCTTTAACAAGCATTCTTCTTTTCCAACCACATTTCCCTACACTCCACAAGTGGTTTTCCCCTCCTCAAGATGGTTTTGACAAAAGGAGATAGAGGCAAAATTGAAATTGCTAGGTTGTTGTTGCTATCATAGCATCCCCAAAACCACTTCTACCATTCCCTACTACTCTAGGATTGACATTGGGTTGTTGAAAGCATCACCACAGGCACAAGGCCTCTGCATTTTCTATTGAGTTGTAGTGTGTTGCCATCATCGTCAATTGGGGCACTAGTTTAAAGCCCATAAGCTTTTATAAGCTTATAAAAAGATTATTATATGTTAATAAGCTTAAGTAAGCTTATTAAATCTTCTGGCCATCAACCGTTTATTTTGTAAAGCAGGGAGAGGGGGGCATTATTAAAGCCCCCTTCCCACTAAATCATTTCTTCATTATTATCTTAACACTTAGCGGCATTGTTCCTACATATAGGACACTTTGGCACTTGCTTGTTTTGGCACAACAAAAGTATCTTCCATAGATTTTGTTCCTATGCAAGATAGTGCAAATATTATTTTTAGCCACAACCCTATCTACATGTAGTGAATTTATTTCTATGGGCTATTTTAAAGGTTGTTCCTATGCATCATTTTTCCCCTTCACTTAGGCTTAACCACAAAGAGTTCTTTACTAAGAACTTTAGTAGCAAGTTGTTACCAAGATTTTAGTCCCCTTCAATATTTTTTGCAGGATATTCCTATGCTACGAGGTTTATTAAGAGCTATTTCTTGTGCCCTAAATTTATTCTACCATTTCAAGACCTCTAAATATGGATGAAGCCAATATGGACAATATGGAATCATATCTTTCACAAATTACCCTTCAACAGCAAATCGATCTTTTGCATCACAGTTTGGCAAAGGTTACTCATATCATTTAGAAGTCAAAAGCATAACAAAGCCCATATATCCAAGATGACAATAATCGCATTGTATGTATTCTCCACGTCCATAAGTCTTTCCAATTTACAAAAGTTGATGGTAAGAAAGAAGACAATGTTAATTTATCATGGTTAAGCTAGTTTAATTATTATTTTGATCAAGAATCCTTTCTTGAGAAGGATAAGCTCAAGTGTGCTACAAATTATCTGTACGACAAGGGGTCCCTATTATGGAATGTAATCTACCAAAGTACCAATCATCCTATGACATGGGATGCGTTCCACAAGCATTTGAAAGATTTTTTTCGTATCTCCTCAATTTCATCTCAATTCCCAAAGGAATTGGAAAAATTTTTCATGGCAAGAAGGTGACAATGTAGTTACCTACACTGAGTAGTTTTGGTAATGACTTCTATTGTTGCATACGCTAGAGGAGGCACCAAAAGACACACTCTAGTAAAAATATGAAGATGGGGTATATAAGTTAAGCTTCATTCTTAAGCCTTCCTCTTTACAAGCTACCATATCCCATGCACATGATGCTGAAAAAGAATTTCAAGCTATTGCACACATCCTTCGCACTCAACAATGTGCTAAAAAATGTTTTCACAACAGCAATTAAAACCCATAAAAGCCTTTCATTCCCTTCCATTCAAATGTTGTCTCACATTCTCATCCCCCCAATTCCACATTTAGAGGCACTAGGGACTAACAAACTAAAGTATCAAAGTTAATTTTCAAGATACAACATAAGTTTAAGTCGACATGTTACCATTGTGGTCGTCCTAGCCATCTATGAGTAAATTGCCAAACAACAACAAAAACAAGAGTACCAACAACATTATCATTGATCAATTACACAATATAGAAGAAATGATAGTCTATGCTTTAGATTAGACCACCGACTCTCTACATCAAAAAGCACAGCTGAATGTAAGAAAGGTACGTATGTCTCTCTTCATGCTTTATTAACGATGCAAGACACTGTGCAAGATTCAGATGTAGTTATTTTGCATGATGACAATAGCTCACATGATTTTATTTCTAAGAAATTGATTAGAAGATTGCATTCAAAAACCACACTGTCCTTATATAAGGTAAAATCTACTTTCCAAGGAATAATATTTAATGGAACCTTTAAAGTTAAAGGTGTAAAAATAACTATGGGTTCTTATAAAGAAAAACATAATTTCCTTGTGGCTTCTTTACAGTTTGTTTATATTATACTAGATATGCCTTTTTGCCACTAATATGACCTTGACAGTAACTACTACATTCATTCAATATCCTTTGGTTTTCAAGGAAAACATATTATTTTGCATAACTATACAAACTTGGAGTGATTCCCTTTGATTTCACATATCCAAGCTAAGTGCACCCTTAGAAAGCAAAGCAAAACCTACATGATATATGTCATAGAGGTTGAGGATCTTAAGACTGCACTTCTTACACCATCACAAAAGCACTTTCTAGCTACCTGCAAAAAGAACTATTTCACTTATGACTATCCACCTCAATTGCCACCATCTAGAGGAGAGTTAGACCATAAGATCAAACTACTTCTAGGAGTTTCTTCTCCACATAAGGCCCTTATAGGCATAGTTCACTTCATCAAAAGGAAATTTAGCAACAAATCACTGAACTTCTAGATAAATGCCTTATTCGCCCTATTTCGTTCCCCTTTGGATCATATGTACTTTTTTTAAAAAAGAAAAGCAAAACATACCACATCTACATCACTATACGGCCCAATTTAAAACATGATGTAGCTCAATTTGTATCTAAATGTCTCATTTCTCAAAGGGTTAAAAGCTATCATAGCAAAACATTTGGTTTACTCATGCCTTTATCCATACCTATCAAATCCATGGAAACATATTTTCATGGACTTCATCACTAGTTTACCTACTACTTCAATCCATAATGATATGATTTGGATCATCATATCACTATGGGCTCATTTTTCAATGGGTTAAAAGCTATCGTAGCAAAACATTTGGTTTACTCCTATCAATGCATGAAAAAATATTTTCATGGACTTCGTCACTAGTTTACCTACTACTTCAATCAATCATGATATGATTTGGATCATCATTTGATAGGATTGGCAAACAAGCCTATTTTATTCCATGTAAAAGGACTTTGATTGTTCCTTAAGTCACCAAGCTTTTTATTAGCACTATGTTTCTATACCATGGTTTTTCCTAAATCCTTCTTTCTTATCATGATAGTCACTTTTGTAACCATTTTTGGGTAGAAACATGATTATGGGGATAATAGCTAAGGGTATCATGTACAACATTAGTGCATCTTGGATTATGGGGATGACGACTAAGGGTATCAACTATAGCATTAGCATGTAATTGTTGATATTGAATGATAGGGTGGAAGTTATGCCATTCAATATGCCTATGAGAAATTATTGACTGATACTAATATAAAAGATACTTTATGGCTTGCCGATTGGTTTTAATTAAAACTTCCAAACACATGAGGTAATATTTTCAAATGTCTAGAGCATGGACAGTGGCTAATAATTCTCTGTCATATGTGCTATACTTATGTTTAAAAGATTTGAGTTTATGGCTCTCGTAAAGCAATGGAATGGTAATTTTGCATGAGTACAACATCTATTCCTGATCCACTGGCATTAGTGATAAGAGAAAAAAACTGGTTAAAATCAGATAATTAGAAAATAGGATCATGAGTCAATAATATTTTAAAGAATCAAAATATTTTTATTAACCAACCCCCCAATGAAAAACAACATTTTTATGTAGGATGAGTGTTAGAGGCAAAGCAATCAAAGAGAAATTATGCACAAATTTCTTGTAAGAACCAGCTAATCCAAGAAAATAGCAAACTTCATGCACATTTCTAGGTACATGCCATGAATGAATAGTATGCACTTTCTTTGGATCTACATTGATGCCTTGGGTAGAAACAAGACCAAGATATTCAACTTGATCTTAAAAGAACATGCTTTTAGCAAGGTTAGCATATATGCGATTAACTTTTAGCAAATCTAAAACTACTTTTCAATGCTTTTATGTTCGCTTTCTAATTTACTAAAAATTAAAATGTCATTTAAAAACACAATAAAGAAATGACATAGGCCTAGCAAAAGTGGTAGGTGTATTTGTTAAACCAAAAGGCATAACAACAAATTCATAGTGACCAAATTGTGTGTGAAAAGAGATTTTAACAATATCAACAATGTCAATTATTCTAATTTGATGGTATCGTGATTTTTAATCAATTTACTAAAATGTAAAGCTCCCTTTAATTAATCTAATAGATCATCAACACATGGTATATGATACAAAAAAAAATAGTGACTTTATTAAGTGCCCTATAGTCAATGCACATGCAATATGTATTGTTTTCCTTCATGACAAGAAGTACATGTGACCCAAAGGGTGAGAAACTAGGACAAATAAGGCCTTTAACTAGAAGTTCAATGATTTTCCACTGAAATTTCTTTTGGTGAAGTGAACTATGTATATAAGGGGCCTTATGCGGAGGAGAAACTCTTGGAAATAATTTGACATTATGGTCTGACTCTTCTCTAGATAGTGGCATGTTATCAAAATTACAAGAAGAATAAAAAATATAGCAAGAAGAAAATCAAAATGCTTCCTCGTAGTAGATACACTAGTGATTATCTCCATCTTTATAATTTGCTCCACCATGAAGAAGCTACATGATCCTTGCAAGCACTTCTCAAATGCTCCAAGTTACCTTCTTCTCTTTTCCACTATTACAATCGTTGCAAGTAAGAGAAAGGGAGAAGGGAAAGAACAAGGGGAATGAGAGGAGAACAAGAAAGGGAGCCTCCCTCAAGATGATAAACTCACTTACTCACTCATTCATTCAATCACTCACCTGCTCATGTGCATGCATGTGTGCACTTGCACACATCCACACCCATACACACACACACACACACACACACACACACACACTCTCTCTCTCTCTCTCTCTCTCTCTCTCTCAACCTATGGTGGAAGTAGGTGAAGAAGAGGATAATAACCTCTCAGAAGGTGAACTCTTTGTAAGAAGATCTATAGGATTATCATTTCTGTAGATCTTGATAAGCTCAATGCGCTTGTCCTCAAGCACCTACCCGATGAAGAGATGATTCACCTAAAGGTGCTTTGTCTTTGTATGAAAAACAAGACTCCATGCCAACTAAATGGCAATCTAAGTATCACAATGTACTGTAAGTATATCTCCTACAATACCCAAGTCTTCCACTAGACAAGTAGGGCATATAGCTTCGTTGCAAGCATCAACGGTTGCAACACACTTTGCCTTAGTGGTAAATAAAGCCATACATGGCTTTAATCAAGAGATCCAAAAGACTACACCACCTGTGAAAGTGAAGACAAAACATGGAGTCTACACTCCTTGCAAAATCAATGTCTACATATCCAAGAACAGAGACATCCTTCCTTCCAAAGCATGTGCACATAGACCTAGTGTCATTCAAGTACATCATGATACTCTTTACTACCTCCCAATGCTTCTTGTTAGGGTTTTCCATATAGCCACTAATAATAGCTCCCACTATATAGGCAATGTCTAGATCTGTAGCAACTATGGTATACATCAAGCTATCAATTGTAGATACATAAAGGACCTTTGCCATTTTAGCCTTTTGCTCATCTTACTTGGGGTTGTCCTCCTAGCTAACTTTCAAATATGGTGGCAATGGAAGAATGATAGCCTTCCTCCTCTCCATATTGAAATGCGACAATATGTTCCCAATGTATTCCTTGTGAGACAAATAAAGTATCTTCTTGTCTCAATATCACATAATGTTCATACCAAGGATGTGACTAGTATTCCCTAAGTCCTTCATGTCCAAGGTTTCATGCAACCTTTTCTTTAAAGTATCCACATCCATAATAGACTTTCTAATAATCAACATGCCATTCACATACTAATCAAGAGCATAAGGCTACCATCCCTAGCCTTCCTAGTGTATAGGTAGTAACTGGTCTTACTTCTAATGTACCCCTAAAACCGCATAAAGGCATTGAACTTATGATGCCATTCCTTGGGAGCCTATCTCAAACATATAAGCTCTTATGTAGCCCACATACTAAATGCTCCTTACCTTTCACAACAAACCCCTCAAACTGTTGTATGTAAATATCCTCATGCAAGTTTCCATGCAAGAAAGTAGTCTTTACATCCATTTGAACCAACTCCATATTTCTCTAGCAACCAAAGCAAGAGCTATAGAAAGGGTGGTTATCTTGACTATTGGTGAGAAGATCTCATCAAAGTCAATCTAGTTCTCTTGTTTAAATACTTTGGCAACCAATCTTGCCTTATACTTAGGTAATGCATCAGATGGAGATAATTTGATATTTTAGACCCATGTACATGGCAATACATGTTTCCCCTTAGGCAGAGGAACTAAATACCAAGTAGTATTTTTATCAAAGAATCCACCTCTATCTACATATTCCTCTTCCACTTATGATGGTTATCCCTAGTCATAGCATCAACATAATAAGAAGGCTCACCGTAATCATGACAATGACATAGTATAGAGATAAAGTATATCTATTTGGAGGTCTAGAAACCCTCATAGATGTGTGAAACCATTTTGTGGCGCTCTCCCTTCAGCATTAGTAGGTTGTCTAT
The DNA here is from genome assembly GCF_053477565.2 of Lygodium microphyllum. Lineage (NCBI taxonomy): Eukaryota > Viridiplantae > Streptophyta > Polypodiopsida > Schizaeales > Lygodiaceae > Lygodium > Lygodium microphyllum. Next base: position 91,826,436 of record NC_141148.1, on the reverse strand, counting down.
GCCCTACATCATGTAGAACACATTGTGCAATCTGCTTATGTATTGGTTGCCCATCTTTCTAAAATGCCACTCTATGGATCTCAACCATTTTGATAGGCTACTAATGCATTTTATCCTAATTGAAAATGACATCATGTTTACATACTATCCTTCTAGATTCATGATCTCGAAGCGATAGCTCATTTCACTTGACTCTCCATAGCCAAGAAAAATATATTTCTCGAACTTAGAATCAAGCTTACTCTGCTTGCCCCCAACTATATGCATAAATGCCTTCATAGCCAAAGACGAATAATTGATGATAACTAAGTCTATTGCCAGAACATAACTCGTCTAGTATGTTTCCATCCAATGGCTTGTTAGGAGACTTGTTGATCAAATACATTGCTAACTTTATATCTTTAACCCAAAATCTATTAGTGAGACTGGCATTAGAGAGCATACTATGGACCCTTGCTAGAATGATCATGTTCATCTTCTCAGCCACACGATTTTGAACAAGATTTTTAAGAGTTGTCAACTCTCTCTTGATACCATAGCTTGCACAAAAGTTACAAAGGTATGTAAAGGCATGCAAGGTGTACTATCCACCATGATCAATCCTCAAGAACTTGAGCTTCTTTTCTAACCAGTTCTTTGCAAATACCAAGAACTTTTAAAATGCATCCAACACCTCACTCTTCTTGTGAAGAGGATAAGTCCAAACCTTCCTTGTGGCATCACTTAGAGAAGTGACAATGTATGATGGTCCACCTCATGAAACCTAGGGATTAGCCCACACAAATAACTATGAATCAAATCAAGGCATGATGATCTTCTACCCCCACAATCTCTCTTATATGGTATTTTAGTTTTCTTTCCAAAGAGATAATGCTCACAAAAAACCAATATTTTTAAAAAAACTCAAACAAGGAAGATAGTTCAAATGGAACATAGCTTTCATTCCAATGACTAACATATGTCCCAAATGGCATGCCATAAAGAAACAGATGGTTATTCAATGATAGCTACAACCCATCTTTAACACAAAAGTATATAAATGATATAAAGTATCAGATTTTGACCCTTTGGCCACAACAAGGTATCCCTTACAAATCTTCCACACATGATCACCAAAGATCACTCTATAACCACAATCATCATGTTGTCCTGTACTGATTAAACCTTTTTCCAAGTTTGGGATGTGCTGTACATTTCACAAGATAATAGAGGAACCATTTGTTAGTGACAAGTGTATATCCCCAATGTCAACAATGTTGTGTACATAGTTGTTTCCAAGACAAATGCGTCCTCTCTTTCCAACATCATAAGTAGAAAACCACTCCCTATGTTAAGTAACATGAAACTATGCTTCAAAATCTTGAAGCTAATTCTCAGACATGCCATTATCGATGGCAACCAAGAATGCATCATGTAAAGAGGATACTTACAAGACATCACCATCATCACTGTTGCATGAATTTATCTTCTCTATCTTTGCTTGACTTTTCTCTTCCTTATTTGCCATCATCCTCATTTGTCTTTTGATTCTTTTGCTTATTCTTCCACTTGTAGCCATCCTTTTTAATGTGACCCTTTTTCTATATCATTTTGTCATGTGACATTCCTTGACTTGCCTCTTTCGCAAAAATTTCCCTTGGTATTTGAGCTTCCTCTCACCATAAGTGCTCTAGAGATCCCTGACCTTGCATTTTTCTTTCTATTCACCTCCTTAGTGTGAGAAAACTGCTCTCAACATTAGCACATGTATGACTACATGTGGGTATAGTGTTACTAATGGTTATTCTAAAAGTATCCCAACTCTCAAGTAAGGTGTCTAACAAGAACATGTCCTTCACTAAATCATGAAAGACAATATTTTGAGATGTCAATTCGTTGAAAATAGTTTTGAACTCATTGAGGTGATTATACATTGAATACCCTCCTCCATGAGGTGATCAATAAGTTCTTTCAATCAATAAACCTACATGGCTGCACTTTCTTTTCATACAGGTCACCTAGCTTTTTCCATGTACCATATACACCTTTCATGTTTTTTACATTAATATATATGGGACTTTTAGAATATTAGCATAATAATGGAGTGTGCTATCTCATCCAATTCCTCCCATACAACTGCATCCATGTCCTCAAGTTTAATCCCACTACATTTGATCAACTTCACCTACTTCATTTGGACTAATAAATTGTACATATGTTATTTCCAATATGAAAAGTTTGTTCCATCAAGCTTTTCAATATTGGGCAATGCATTCTCTAAACTTAATGAAGGACAAAAGTATGTCTATACACAAAAAACAACATGATATATCCAATTGTAAGCTCAAAATAGAATAATGGACTGCAAATTGAGTGCCCCACAATGACAAGCAATAGTTATCCAAATATCAAACCAATATAAAATTGATGCAAAAAGGATATTTTAGCACTTCCAAACGTACATGAATTTTTTGGAAGCTTTCCCAAGTATTCTAGTTATCTTGTGAGTGTAAAGCAACATCAAAGTCTAAGTACATGCACACTACCTTCACAAATTAATTTCAACCTACATAAACACTTCAAGATGAGCATAAACTAGCCAAAGAAGATCTAGAAGATAATAAAGTTGTCAAAATTTGGACACAATCCAAAGCTAGGAGTAATTTGTGAACCTCCAATCGCAAACTAGTTAGTACTGAGACTAATGTTTGAACCTTTTTGTGGTAAAATAATTGCCTTGTAGCTTCCAAAACATGAGAAAATCGCATGACTAGCTTGTTTGATCAAAATGCACCAACATGGGTTATTTTAGCATAAACAACCTCTTCATACATCTAGATCAGTAGCACAATCCATAGACATCACGGTCTCAGCAAACCATCAAGTGTCTCTCTCTTTCCTTTTCTCTATTACAGGCATAAGCATTGAGCCTCTTCTTAAGCCCCAACTTGAACCCTGTCCTTGCAACAAATAGGGCCCTTGCTTCCAAGAGACGAGTTGCCCCTTGTTTAAACAAGGCTTGTGCTTGCATACATCAAAACCATGTACCAAGTTCTCTTCTTGAGAATCCAAAGCCAAGCTATTTTGCTACAAACCTAGTTGCACAAATGATTGCCAAGTCATTGTAAATGTGGGTTATTGCAGCCCCAAATTGAGCCTCAATGGCTCAAGCACATGCTTCACTTATATCTAGATCCTAGTTATGAGAATAGTATCTCTATCAATGTGTGACTAGTAAGCATCAATGTCAAAGAAGAATATCAAAGAGGGAAGCAATGGAAGGGAAGTGAGCTCAATGAGAGATAGAAGATATGGAGTGCAAGAGGATTGATAGAGAGAAGAACATAAGAGAGTTATGTGGGTACAAATGAATGGTATCATTATTCTTTGTTATCTTTACTTATATATGAACTAGCATTCCGCATGTGCTTCGCGCGCACGGAATGCTAGGCCACTTCGCAGTAGCTTCGCAGCCTCAAAGCGATGAGTGAAGTAGCTGTGCTATCGCATGGCAACTTCGCTCAACAATCCATTTCTCATCTTTCTCTTTCCTCTTTTTCGTCTCTCTCTCTCTCTTTGCCTTCTATTTTAGTTTATTTTTTCTCCTCTCTCTCTCTCTCATTTTTTTCTCTCCCCGCTTTTCTTCTCTCTCTCTCTCTTTTTATTCTCTCCCCTCTCTCCTCTCTTTTCCTTCTCTCTCCCTCTCCTCTTTTTTCTTATTTTCTTCTTCTTCTCTCTCTCTCTTTATTCTCTTTTTAAATTTTTTCTTTTCTCGTTCTCTCTCCTTTTCTTCTCTTTGTGCTTTTCCTCTCTCTCTCTCTCTCCTCTCTTTTCCTTCTCTCTTTCTCCTCTATTTTATATTTTCTCTCTCTATAATTCTCTCTACATGTCCTCTCTCTCTCTCTCCTTGCTCCATCCACCCCGCCCCACCCCCTCTTCTTTCACTTTCTTCCTCCCCCCAGTCTCTCTTAAAATATGTAAATTTTATCTTTTCCCTACATATAATTCTCTCTTTATGTTTATATTCTCTCTCTTCTCCTCTCTCTCTCTCTCTCTCTCTCGCCGCCCCCTTTTCTTCTTCTCCCCTTTCTCTTAATTTTTCATTTTTTCTTCTCTCCCTCTCTCTCTTTTAAATTTTATCTTTTTCTTCCCTCCTCTCTCTTTTAAATTATATATTCTCTCTCTCTCTTCCCCCTCTCTCCTTCTTCTTTCTCCCTTCCTCTCTTTCTCAAAAAATATTTAAATTTTTTAAAAAAATCTCTTTTCTCTTTTTCCCATCTCTCTTCCTCTTTCTTCTTCTTATTCTTCTTCTTCTCTCTCTCTCTCCCCCCTCTCCTATCTTTACCTTCTCACTCCTCTTTTTTTCTTTTTTTCTCTCTTTAATTTTTTTCTTTTCTCTTTCTTTTAAATTTTTTCTCTTCTTCTTATTTTCTATCTCTCTCTCTCTCTCTCATTTTCTTCTCTCTGTCTCTCTTCCCCCTCTCTCCTATCTTTTTCTTCTCGCTCTCTCTCTCTCTCTCTCGCTCTCTCTCTCTCAAATTTTATATTTCCTCTATAATTCTCTTTCTCTCTGTTCCCCCTCTCTCTCCCTTCCTCCCTCTTCTCTTCTTTCTTTTTTTCTCTTTGTATATATATACATATATATATGTACACACACACACACACACACACACACACACATATATATATATATATATGTATGTATGTATGTATGTATGTATGTATGTATGTATGTATGTATGTATGTATGTATGTATGTATGTATACACACACACACACACACACATATATATATGTGTATATATACATATACACACACACACACACACACACATATATACATATATGTATATATACACATATATATGTATGTATATATATATATATATGTATGTATATATATATATATATGTATGTATATATATATATATATGTATGTATATATATATATATATGTATGTATATATATATATATATGTATGTATATATATATATATATGTATGTATATATATATATATATGTATGTATATATATATATATATATATGTATATATATATATATATCTCTCTCTCTCTCTCTTTCTTAGATTAAACTTTTAAATGTAAACTTTTTGTTTAATCAAAATTAAATTTTATATTTTATCTCTCTATAATTCTCTCAATGTGTTCAAATTCTTTCTCATCTTATTATTCTCTCTCTCTCTCTCTCTCTCTCTCTCTCTCTCTCTCTCTCTCTCTCTCTCTCTCTCTTTTTCCTTTTTCTTTTTCCCTCTCTCTCTCTTAAATTTTATATTTTCTCTCTATAATTCTCTTTCTCTCTGTTCCCTCTCTCTCTCCCTCCCTCCCTCTTCTCTTCTTTCTTTTTTGCTCTCTCTCTCTCTCTCTCTCTGTGATTAAACTTTTAAATGTAAATTTTTGTTTAATTCTCTCTCTCTCTCTCTCTCTCTCTCTCTCTCTCTCTCTCTCTCTCTCTCTCTCCTTATTTTAATTAAACAAAAAGTTTACATTTAAAAGTTTAATTTGAGAGAGAGAGAGAGAGAGAGAGAGAGAGAACCTAGGCCCTATACATGAGAGAGAGGGGGGGAGGAATTTAATTAAAAAGGAGAGGGGGAAAAGAAAGAGAGAGATTATAAGTGAAAGAGAGGGGAGGGGGTTTTAATTTTAAAAAGGGAGGTAGGGGGGAGGGGAGGCTTTAATGAAAAAAGGGAGGGGGAAGAGAAAATAAGATACTACACGTGAGAAAGGGGCCGGGGGGGGGGGGGAGGGAATGGAGGTTTGGAAAAGGGGGTAGGTTCAGGAAGCCCTCTGGAGGTTCGAGGCTTTCCAAACCTATAACTAAAATAATATAGTAGTAAGATATACAATGTGTACATATACAAGTGGTGCCCACTTGGCCATAGACCATTGGCATTTACCCCAACACTCTCTTGGGATTATAATTTTCACTTGACTTTACAAGCACTTTCTACTTCCAAAGCACCAATCATATGCTTCTAGTTCCAAATTAAGGTCTTTAGAACACTTATATCGAGTTTCACTAAAAACTATTATAGAGTGCTAATGACTCATAAGCTATTGTTACCTCAAATATTAAATACATTTAATGAACTCCATGCAGCATTCATAAAAGGATTAAATGATTTCATAAATTTGGCCTTACAAACTTTACGTTAAACCTTTTGCCTAATGTGTTTCACAGTATCGCATATAGAAACAACTCACAAAGGATTTGCACCAAGCCTAAATATACACTTGGTACATCACATATATTGTGTCTATTTGGGGACATTTTATGATATATATTTGATCTAATTTATTGACAAAGATATTGATGTCTATAGAAACAATGGTATATAATGATCTGAACATGTGCTTATTAATAGCGTACTACAAAATTATGCCAAATCACAGTGATAGAAAGCTTAATTCCCTTAGTGATCTAAGTGTCATTTCCAATATTATAGAGAGATGTAGTTTGAGGTGCATTGAAGGTTGACAAGAGACTTAATCATGGGAACTTTTTGATGTACTCTTGAAAGTGGATACACATACCAATGAAAATGTTTAGTGATGTGATATTCTTGTGGCATGTCATTATTTGTTGTTTGAGATGTACCCTATAATTCAAGTTTGGATGTCCTAAAAAAGCCCACATTTGCATGTCATTATTTGATGGGAGGGAAGGTTGAGAAGAGTCATTTTCTTTTTTATTGGGGAAAGTGGGAATGTATTATGAGAAGAGCCAAATATAAACCATAAGAGTATCCTTAACAATTTTGGAATCTCAAGTACCTTTTTTAGGTATATTTTTGGGTTTCTACTTTTGAGCTAGTTGAGCTTACATGGCCCATATTTGTACTTTTTTCACCCATGATTATTGTACAATAGTTATGGCCTTGATATATTTAACATATTTACCCATAAAGACCAAGAACACATAGATTTTTGCAACTTAACCATTGATACACAAGCCATGCTCCCTACCATGATTCAAGAGGAAAGTTGGTCTAGTCAAAGTCACATAGCAAGCACATGATTCTTACTTGTATTAGTGTTATCATTTTGAGAATCACTTGTACAATATAGTGATGATAACCTCACATTTTGCTAAAAGTCGAGATTGTATTCATTGAATTGTTCAAAATTGCATTTGAATAAAGAAACCAAACATAGTGGGCATGACTATGAAGTGTACACAAACTAGAAGCTAAACACGTTTATATTGTTTTAAAGAAGCATCTTAGGTCATTGTCATAGGTGAATAAAAGGGATGACAACATTAAAGCAAAAGTTCTTGGTTTTAAAGCAATAGTTTATGCAAACATAAGAAATTGTTAGAGGGGCATGCCTGTAACCATGTGCACTTCCCTTGCAATGCATTCCCTTTCTCTTGAATGTGAGAACACATCATGTGTTGGAGCATTGCCCTATGCTTGGTAATTCCTTTTCTCTTATGCTGATTTTATGGTTGATAAGGGGAAGAATCAAGCCCTTAAAAAGAACAAAAAAGAAAAATAAAAGACCTACAAAGTACTAGTTAATTGGGTAATGTTTCCCTCAAGAACTGGTGCGCAAATCGAATGCTGTATACGTATGCAGCGAGTGCCAGAAGGTCCCCAAGAACAAAGAACTCTACTTTAAGCTCAAAAATCAAGAGAATAGACCTGCACGACATGAGGCAAAATGACCAATTAGGTACGATCTCCCCTCATGCCTTGTGTGAATACTCCACAAAGCATGTATTTATAAATTTATTCATCTCAAAGCTCAAAAATAGCCCAATTTTACAATTAGCATGCTTTAGCTTTTGTGTTTGCTTTTGTTCAAATAAAGAATAAAGCGGTTGGGCGGTCCAAGAGTCAGGCAATGCTCAAATACAATGTCCAATAATGAATATTTAAACCGTGCGCCCATACACATACAAAATAATAGATATATGTCAAGTGTTTCAATAAATAAGCGCGCTTAAATAAATATTAGCGCCACGCCTTTAATGATAAGACGTGTGCCCATAAAAAATGATAATTTCTTCTAAGTAACTTGAATACACACTATCGCCCCGTGCTTCCCAACGCCAACACTGCCTGCTCTGCATGTCAACTGAAGCATTCACAATTGTTAATAAAATTAAACCGACAAAAGTGAATACCTAGCAGTCTTCAGCTACAAATTAAATAAATAGGTTGAAACTCTGTCCTAACCTTAATTTAATACGAGTGCGCACTCTAAACTCATAAATGTCCATTAATTTAAATATGTATTTTGCAAAATCACCCGCTATGGAATCATCCACTTGCACATTAAACTAACATGACACCTGAAAAGGACAGGCATCCTTGTCAACCTTCATACAAGGAATCCACCTTATGTACGAGCCCCAGAAAATAAATATTGTTTTACGAAATCCACCGCAAAACCTCACGGAATCCACCGTAGAATAAAAAGTCACACCGTGGTCTCACGGAATCCACCATGGTCTCATGGAATGCACTGTGGAATATGTCTCTTGGCATCATAACCTCGAGGTGGGATAGCAATTGTCCTCAATTGCTATTAGCTCAATGTGGAGCAAAAAGTGAGGGGTAAGCACTTAGATCACGAGCATGCATCCATTGGGCCTCTTCAACAGGATGATTTTTAAACTTTACCAAATATCTAGAATATCTACGGCCGGTTCTAGTGGTCATATAATCAATGTCTAGAATAGTTTCGGGTTCAAGGATTTCAGTTTCTTCTTCTAACAAAGGAGGGTTTTCGTAAACAGGGTGGATAGGTAATTGGCATTTAAAAGGTCGTAACAAACTGATATGAAAAGTATTGTGGATTTTCCAGTGTTGGGGTAATTCTAATTTAAATGCATTGTCATTGATTTTGTGAATGATTTTGAAAGGTCCATAAAATCTAGGAGCCAACTTTACAATAGGGTGTTTCTCAACACTTTGTAATCTTCTCTTTTCAATGCGTAACCAAACATAATCATCAAGTGTGAAACTCATAGCTTTTCTTTTCTTGTTAGCTTATTTTGTGTATGATTGCTAGGCTTTCGCAATCATGTCTTTAACTTCAGCCAAAATAGTACCATGCATATTGGCAATATCATCAACAGCTTTAACTTTGTTTGACAATGAGATAACAGATGCAAGCAATCTATATCCATAAATGGTTTCAAAATGTGCTTTTCATGTAGCTATATGTGGTGTATTGTATGCAAACTGAAGTAAATGCAAGTGTGTATCCCATGTATGTGGTTTTGAAATTGTGTATGCATGCAAAAGATTCAAAATTGTACTATTTGTAGCTTCAGTTTGCCCATTTGTTTCAGGATAAAATGCAGATGAAAAATCAATCTTTGTACCTAAACTAGCAAGCAAAGTAGTCCAAAAATTATTGCAAAATCTAGAATCACGATCAGAAATATTAACTTTTGGCAAACCATGGTTAGTGAAAACAGTGTATGGAATGAAATATGCTTGTTTGCTAAATCGATCTAGAATCGTCCAAATCATATCATATTAGCTTGGGTGTTAGGCAAACTAGTAATAAAATCCATTCAAATATGTTCCTATGGTCATTCTTGAATTGGTAAAGGCATTAATAAACCATATTGCTTACTATGGTATCACTTAACTCTCTGACAAATTAAGCATTCAGATACAAAGTTAGAAACATCAGATTCCATCTGTGGCTAGTAAAAATCTTCAACCAATATATGTAAAGTAGAAATAATGTCTCTATGGCCTTGATATGGAGAGCAATGAATTTCATAAAACACAAATGATCAAAATGGAACATTTACACACAACCTTTTCTCACAAAACATAAATCCGTCAGAATAAGACAATGAATTTATTGGAATCCAGTTTTTTGCGATTAATTTATTCCAATCAGCTTGAAAACTGGGGTATTGGTCATAAGTATATTTCATAGAGATAAGGGAATCAAAAGATATCACATAGATATTATGAATAGTTGGTCTTCTACTCAAGGCATCTGCAACAATATTTTCCTTTCTGGGTTGATATTGGATAAGTGGGTGGAACCTTTGAATAAAAGCAACCCATTTAATATGACGGTCAGAGATTTGTGGCTGACTAAGGAGATGTTTAATACTTTGTTGGTCAGTTTTGATCATGAATTCAGATCCCATTAAATAGTGTTTTCATTGTCGTAAAACTTGTACTACAGCTAGCAATTCCTTATCATAGGTAGAATACTTGAGTTCAAAGGGTTTAAGTTTGCAGCTAGAGTAGGCTATGGGATGTGAATCTTGCATAAGGATAGCTCCTATTCCAGATCCACTAGCGTCAGTGACTACTAGGAAGAATGGTCTATTAAAGTCAGGTAGTTGCAATACAGGAGTATTTTTTAAAGCATGTTTCAGTAAATCAAAAGACTTTTGCTGATTTTCAAACCAATGATACACAATACCTTTCTTTAATAATTTTATCAAAGGTAATGCAAGCAATGAAAAATTTCTCACAAATTTTGTGTAAAAGCTAGCAAGACCTAAGAAAGAACGTAATTCATGTACATTTTTTGGTATCGGCCAATTCAAAATTGCTTCTAACTTTTTAGGATCAACTTTAATACCTTTAGATGAAACAATATGTCCTAAATATTCAATGTGGATTTGGAAAAATTCACTATTTTTAAGATTAGCATATAATTAATTCTCTTTCAATAATTTAAAAATCGAGGATAAATTTTCATAATGCTCATTTTCATTTTTACTAAAAACCAATATGTCATCAAAGAAAACAATGACACAATGCTGATACTTCAAAAATATGTGATTCATCATACGACTGAATGTGGCTGGTGCATTAGTTAAACCAAAAGGCATAACAATGAATTCATAATGTCCAAATTGAGTCCTAAATTTAGTTTTGAAAATATCATATGTGTCCAATCGTACTTGATGGTATCCAGATTTAAGATCTATTTTGCTAAATATTATAGCCCTTTGTAGTTTATCCATGAGGTCATCTACCCTAGGGATCTGATATCTATTCTTGACAGTGATCTTATTTAGGGCACGATAATCAATGCACATCCTATAGGTGTTTTTTTTTTAAACTAATAGGACAGGTGCACCAAAAGGAGAGCTATTGGCCCTAATGAGTCCTTGAGTTAACAATTCTTCAACTAGGGTTTGAATATCTTTTTGTTCAATTTGATTATGTCAATAAGGTGCTTTACATGGTGGTTGAGAACCTAGAATTAAGTTTATTTTATGACCTTCAGGACGTGTAGATGGTAAGCTAGGTGGTAAGTCAACACCAAAACAATCCTTAAATTATGAAAGAAATTGTGCGTGCCTAGGATGCATCTGATTTTCCTTAGCTTCAATTTCATTCACCCATATTAAGTAGGATTTGCTACCTTTTCTAAATGCACATTCAGCCTGTGTATGACTAAGCAATGGAAAACTATCAAGGGTGTACATACCATGCAATGTGATTTGTTTTCCATTAGAATGAATCTTCATTGAATGAGTGGAATATTCTATATCGAGATTATATTGATAACGCCAAGGCATTTCTAAGATAATGTCACTAGATTGTAAACGCACAACTAAGAAATTTATGCGCTCAACATAATCACCAATTTTAATTTCTAAGTCATGCACTACTTGTATTCCATTGTATCTAGTGCCTAAGAATGCATCCTTGATGCGATAATGAGTTGAAATAGTATATAAATTCAATTCTTTGATCAATTTTGCAAAAATAAAATCGTGTGTGCTCCTGTCATAATGTAAAACAATCTTTTCTTTACCATGCACAATACATTTCATCGTTAATAAGAGAATGGGAATTCGGCATACCTAATAAAGTATATGAAGTAATATCGATATCATCATCATCTTCTATGAAATCTAGCATTTCTTCATGGTCTTCATCTTCAGTCGCTCCCAACTAGTTGATGTGAACAGTTGGCTTTTTGGATTGACAATTCACCACTAGATGTCTAGGTTGATGGCACTTATAGCAGACTATGGATTTGGCTTTGGAAACATTATTAGTAATAGCGGGGAGTTTAGGAATGTTGGGATTTGGCTGGAAAGATGGCTTAGGATTTGGATTTTTGTTTGTTGGTAAAGTAGGGGGTCGTGTCCAAGATTTATGGAATGAAGATGGAACAAAGCGGTTTTGATTGAATCTTCAAAAGTTAGAATTGAATTGTTTTGTACTGAAGTTACCATTAGTTTGGAATTGTTGTGGTCGCTTCTCTCGTCCTCGAATTTCGTCTTCAACATCATGGGCCAAGGAAATCGCATTCTCGAGAGTCATTGGCTTGAACATGTTCACTTTTGCATAGAAGTGACCAAGCAAATCAGACATGTTCACTTCAGCATCATGGGCCAAGGAAATTGCATTCTCGAGCGTCATTGGCTTGAACATGTTCACTTCCGCATAGAAGTAACCAAGCAAATCAGACATAAACTTGTGCTTATGGGTCGCCTCAGGTAAATCTTCGAGCATTCAAAGTTGCAATAAAGCATTCTAGAAACGCTCGGTATATTGTGAAATAGGCTCGCAATCTCTTTGTTGCAAAAGATCCCACTATTTGCTTTTTTGTGGAATTGAGGTGAAAGAAAATTTTACAAAAATTTCTTTTGAAAAGTCTCCCAAGTAGTAGGACAATCAATGCTTTTGCGGACAACAGTCCACCATACTGATGCTTTGTCCATTAAATGATTAGTGACACACTTGAGTTTGTCTTTTTTAGCATACTATTCTTCATGAAAATAATCATCAAACTGATTGATAAAAGTGTAATATTCCCGCCATAACACTTCATAAAACAAATTTGGGCTTGAAATGTTTTAAAAATTACTCATTGAGTTATCATATACGTGATCGCGTGTAATATCAAATCTTGCATTAAATCAATTCTACAATCCGACATGAGAAGATGCCTCAATGAACCCAGCCAACAAAAAAGCAAATACGCCTCATAAATAATATTACGACAGCTTGATCATAATATTTTCCGCATTATATTTGATTTAGCATTCCTGATTCCATTTAATGCATCAAAGATCGCATTGATTTTGCAACGGCAAGACAACAATACAAGGATATGTAGATATAGTGACAGCATTTTCCGACGCAAATAGCGACATCAAAGATCACATTGATTTTGCAATGGCAAGACAACAATACAAGGATATGGAGGTATAGTGACGGCAGTTTCTGACGCAAAATAGCGGCGTCGCTATTTGCGTTGCTATTAGCGTCGCAAATGTGATACTAATAGCGACACAAATAGCGAAGGCACTCAGATGAAAAAAACGCAGGCCGAAACCCAAGCACGTTATTTTACGTGTATACACAAAAGAGAGAGCAAAAGGGAGAGTGAACATCTTGCATTTGAGAGGGAGAGGGAGAGGGAGAGAAAGAGAGAAAGAGGGAGAAAGAAAGCTTCTCACCACTGCCGCCGCCGTTCGCGGAGAAGAGGAGGAGGTGTACGGAGGGCAAAGAGGAGCCGCCGTCGCGAAGAGGAGCCACCAAAACCTTCTTCGAACCTTTACAGTGAATGCATTGTTGCTTCTTGCTTTGCTTTTGTATTTTCTCTTTTTCTTTTACTTGTTTTTGATAAAATTCGTGTGTATTGAGAGAGGGAGAGGAAATGAAAGAGAAAGAGAGGGAGAGGGAGAGGGAGGGAGAGGAAATGAGAGAGGGAGAGGAAGAGAGAAAAGGAAATGAGAGAGGGAGAGAAGAGAGAAAAAACATTAAACATAATAGGGAAAGAGAGAAAGAGAGGGTGAGGGTGAGGGAGGGAGAAGAAATGAGGGAGGGAGAGGAAATGAGAGAGGGAGAGAAAGAGAGAAAAGAAAATGAGAGAGGGAGGAGAGAGAAAAAACATTAAATATATTAGGAAAAGAGGGAGAGGGAGGAAGAGGAAGAGAGAAAAGAAAATAAGAGAGGGAGAGGAGAGAGAAAAAACATTAAACATAATAGGGAAAGAGAGAAAGAGAGGGTGAGGGAGGGAGAAGAAATGCGAGAGGGAGAGGAAGAGGAAAAGAGAAAAGGAAATTAGAGAGAGAGAGAGGAGAGTGAACAATAGAGAAAAAACCTTAAACATAATAGGGAAAGAGAGAAAGAGAGGGTGAGGGAGGGAGAGGAAATGAGAGAGGGAGAGGAAGAGAGAAAAGGAAATGAGAAAGGGAGAGGAGAGAGAAAAAACATTAAACATAATAGGAAAAGAGAGAAAGAGAGGGTGAGGGTGAGGGAGGGAGTAAACATAATAGGGAAAGAGAGAAAGAGAGGGTGAGAGTGAGGGAGGGAGAGGAAATGAGAAAGGGAGAGGAAGAGAGAAAAAGAAATGAGAGAGGGAGGAGAGAGAAAAAACATTAAACATAATAGGGAAAGAGAGAAAGAGAGGATGAGGGTGAGGGAGGGAGAGGAAATGAGAGAGGGAGAGAAAGAGAGAAAAGGAAAGAAAGAACGAGAGAGAGAGGGAGGAGGAGAAAACATTAAACATAATAGGGAAAGAGAGGGAGAGGGAGAGGGAGAGGGAGAGAGAGAGAGGGAGGGAGAGAGAGAAGGAGGGAGAAGTTGCTTTCTTGTTTGTTGTTGTTGTTGTTGTTGTTGTTTTTTAACTTTTATTATTTATTGTTGTTTAGTTTTCTTGTTTTTAATTGTTGTTATAATAGTAGTAGTAGTAGTTTTTTCTTCTTTTCTTGTTTATTGTAGTAGTAGTAGTAGTTGTTGTTGTTGTTTTTTTTTTCTTCTTCTTCTCCTTTTCTTGTTTATTATAGTAGTAGTGGTAGTTGTAGTCGTAATGGTAGTCGTAGTCGTGGTCGTGGTCGTGGTAGTAGTAGTAGTTGTTGTTGTTGTTGTTTTTTCTTCTTTTCTTGTTTATTATACTGGTAGTGGTAGTAGTAGTGGTAGTGGTAATCGTGGTCGTGGTCGTGGTCATGGTTGTGGTCGTAGTCGTAGTCGTAGTCGTAGTCGTAGTCATCGTCGTCGTCATCATAGTCGTGATCGTGGTCGTGGTCGTGGTCATGGTCATGGTGATAGTCGTGGTCATGGTCGTGGTTGTAGTCGTAGACGTAGACGTAGACGTAGTCGTAGTCATAGTCATAGTCATAGTCATGGTTGTAGTAGTAGTAGTGGTTTTCTTATTTGTTTTGGTTGTTGTTGTTGTTGTTGTAGTAATGGTTTTTTATGTTTTCTTATTTATTGTTGTCTAGTTTTCTTTTTTGTTATTGTTATTGTAGTAGTGGTAGTAATAATAGTTTTTTCTTTTCTTTTCTTGTTTTTTGTAGTAGTAGTAGTAGTAGTTGTGGTTGTGGTTGTGGTTGTGGTAGTGGTAGTGGTAGTGGTAGTGGTAGTGGTAGTGGTAGTGGTAGTTGTTGTTGTTGTTGTTGTTGTTGTTGTTGTTGTTGTTGTTGTTGTTGTTGTGGTAGTGGTAGTGGTAGTGGTAGTGGTAGTGGTAGTGGTAGTGGTAGTAGAAGAAGAAGAAGAAGAAGAAGAAGAAGAAGAAGAAGAAGAAGAAGAAGAAGAAGAGAGATATATTTTGTTAAAGAAAATGAGAGAGGGGAAAGAAGAGAAAAAAGAAGAAGGAACGAGAGAGAGGGAATAAACGTATAGCATAATAAAGAAAGAGAAAAAGAGAGAGAGATGGAAGGAGAGGAGATAATGAATGGATAAAAAACAAAGAGAGAATGGTGGTGAGGTTCGATGAGGTCCGGTGCAACACCACGAGACGGGAAACACTCCGACATACGTTAATTTGTGGGTGGGTGGGTGGAGACTTTACATACATTAATTTTTACTGAGTTACAAGAGAAGAAATTCCTTCTCAAACAATTTAAGAAAGAAAAAAAGAATGATAATAAAATAAATTGTTTGTCGTAACGTAGACAAAATGGAAAATGATAAAGGTCTTGATGTTCAAGATCGCGAGGCGTATCTTAATCAGCGTGTTCCATATCCTTGCTCTCAATAATGCAAGCTGGCAATTACATAAAAATATCGATTGTCTATAGAACACGTACGACGCTTCGGCGAGTTTCAATCTAAGATCATTGATCAAACGATCTTGGATTTTCAGAAAATGGTAAGAAAAGTTAATATCAATCATGCATTGTACTCACAAGCTAATTGAATACCATATATAAAAAGATTGGGTGTGGCTGGCAAATTTTCTATCCAGGGAGGTGACGTCTCATCCCAAGGAGGAGTGCACACTTTGCGGCCAATTAGAAGAGTTTGTGGGCATGCGATGGATGGAGTGCCTGAGCCAATCTACCACTTGGAAGGTACTACCCAATCTATACCTTCAATACCAGAGGAGACATGCAGCCTTCCAAACTTACCTACAATCTTGGAGCTTGAGATGGAGGCAATGATCAATGCATTGATTCCCATGGATGTCGAGACTTTTGATCCGCTTAGAGAGGAATCATCCATACCATTATATGATGGGTACCGAGTATCTCGCCTGAAGACACTGTTTGCACTCCTAAGTGTGCAAGCAAAATACGGGTGGAGCGATGCGAGTGTGACTGAGTTGTTCAGATACGAGTGGAGAGATGCCTTACTCCAGAAATATGCGGGGCCAGTTATAGGTTGTCAACTTTAGTGCAATGGATCTCACAGAAGGAGATTAAGATGTCCTCTATTGAATCCGTGAGGTGGGGAGCAATGGAGATGGTCTGTCTCTTTGAGAAATACCTACCTACGAGCATGCTCACGATACAAATCCACCTTCTTGTGCAACTTGTAGATGAAGTGGAGATTGTTGGACCTGTCCATACGCGATGGATGTTCTTCTTGGAGCGCTTCATGAAAACTCTGAAAGGCTTTGTGCGACAACCTCAATGGTGGTATGTTATACCTTCAGCTCCCCAAAGTGTGAGAGTATATGATCAAAGCGATGTTCTAAGCATAGATAAGGATAATATGCAAATAGAGGAGTCGATATTGCAAGGGGTAGAGGCCATCGAAAGCTTGGAGCATGTAGAGGAGCCAGCATCGGGTAACAATGATGAAAATACAAGAGTCCAAGAATTCTTTGAGAATGAGGTGGACTCATACTTTTGTGGTGACATGTCTATCGACCTTCCAGTTTATGCCGAGTTGTGTCAGGAGATTGACATGGGACCATAGGATACTTCATACTTGGAGCATCCAGTTACTCAATCCATTGACTAATCGCTTATAAGGGTACATAAGATATGCATTTTAAGCAAGATTATTTTTTTAAGATTTATATTACCATGCTTTGTATGATTTAAATTGATTATGCTAACATCATTTTTTGTCTGTGCATGTGACCTTTGTGGATACTTAGATCATCAGGATGAGTCGATGGATGAGCAATGAGGAGTTGTAGGATATCTTCACATGCATGTCTCCAGATCAGATGGCAAGATTCAGAGACATGGCAGACCAGGAGCTGTCTTGGGCATCGTCAGCCGCTCTATTAGATCTACTTTGACGCGATCAAATGCTTCAGCTTCGAGCAGACGAGGGCGACGCTCCAAACTTGGGCCAGAGGGAGGGAGTGCTTCAGGGTCAGGGGGATGTTGCACAGATACGGATACAGTGAGCCCACGGTCGGCTCGTGATACAGATACTAATCCTCACTCTTGTGGTGGTTCCAGAGAGCATAGCTCAGGTGGTTGCTGTGGAGGCATCGACGCAGTGTCTCCGTCTTGACGTTCTGTTGGAGTTGCGTCACCTCCAGGATTTATCATGCCTGTGGGGATGTCTACTCCAGTTACTCCGGCTTTTGCTCAGCCGTCCCCACAGGTGGCATCCCTATGGGTGCTACACTGATAGATACTACCCCAGTCAATACACTAGATGTACAGGGGTCTCCTGGATATACCCAGGAGTGTGGTCATAGGTGGGAGAGGACCCATCTTAGGCATGCCCCAGAGGGATATGCCTATCTTGTCAATGATAGGTCAGGAGCCATCATCATGAATGATGAGGGGAGGAGGGTGATGGCTCACATGAGAGAGTTGTGCCAACAAGTTTTTCGTACCAGAGGGGAGCAAGGACTACATAGTAGCATCCTTGCATGAGGAGTTTCCGGTTCCAACCACAGTAGATAGGTTTTCTACGGGATGGATGATGAAGTGCATGCATGCATATATATCACACAGATGATTGGACGCACGCAAGGCACTCAAGAGTGGGCCTGCAAAGCCTGAGTGGCTAGACGCAATTGATTGGCGCCGACTAAGGGAGGAGGCTACAAATTCTTCAGGACGTTGGAGTCAGCAGCGCGAAGCGGCGAGGGCACGATTAAAGACCGAAGTGGTCCATCATCTTGGGAGTGGCAGCCACAAGACATATCTAGAGGACTTTGTAAGTTTTTCTTTTGTTTTTCTTGCTTATTTTTTTGCAATATCCTTTGTACTAGCAATCATGTTTCTAACAGTTAGTATTTTGTTTCCTTTGTAGCACTCCATTACAAATCACAATCCAACCGGCCTTGAGACTCGATATGCAGAGAGGCACGGTCTCACTACATTGATCGACCGATTGTATAGATGTGGCGGCCATGTAAGTCACTCATCTTTGTTGTCCATAGTTACCATGTTTAATTAGAATGCATTATTGTATGGTGAACTGATGTCTAGTTGTTTTTTTTTTTGCAGAGTCCGTTCAATGCTCCTTTGCGACGGGACGAGCTTTCGAATGGTGAGGATATAAAGCTCGCCCTTGGATTCCTGGAGCTCACACACCCTTCTTTTTGGTCACCGGATCTGTGTAGACATTTTTTATGTAGTAGTGATATCTTGCCATTATTATACCAGTCGCTTTCATTATGCGATCATGTATTTATTTCATGTATCAATGTTATGATTTAAGTACACTTTGTCTTTATTTACACGAGCATTGTACACAGTGCAGAAACTATTTTGTATGGCCCACATATAGCATAAGCTGCCCTACCACAAAATTTTTTTCCTCCTATTACCGGCACTATTAGCATCACAAATTTAATTGTACGCGTCATTATTGGCGTCATTATTAGCGTCGCAAAGCGTCATTATCAGCATCATTATTTGCATCAGTATCAACGCTAATACTGATGCAAATAGCGACGCTAATAATGACGCTAATACCAACTGTTCTATGGCATCGCCAATAACGACGCTTTTTGCGATGATGGGGGAAATTTTCTTTATTTACATTTTCGTCGCTTGTAACGTTGGTATAAGGCCTATATCTTGTAGTGCAAATTGCAAAAACCTTAATCAGTAAACAAAGAACGCGCAAGAACAAGCATGATATTGAGTAAGTTAAGTATCCAAGAGTATGGCATGACTTTATAAACTAGATAAGTCGTGAGATAACTTGGCCAAAAAGTACCAGATGAAATCGTTTTGATGAAAAAAATATGTTTTTTAAAAAATAGGCAAAAAATCATGACTTTTTTATGCTTGGAGGGAGAGAAAGCATTTTAAAATCATCCCCATGTCGCCATCTAATAGGTAGACAATCAAAAAGCATTTTTTATCAAGCTTACTTAGCTCTTGACAAGTAGCCAAAAGAATGAGTGACTGCATGCGTCCCCCTCATGGCTATAAATACAACCCCTCTCCTTCACAAAGAAAGCAAGAAGGAAGACCTTCTGATGATGGAGAAATTTCTCTACATCTCTTTTCCATTCTAGCTTGAGCCTTGAAGAAGGAAAATATCCCTCTTCTACCTCATTTCCATTTTCTCTACCCCCTGTTATGCCTTTCTTCCATACAGTCATATTGCTAAGCAAAACGCTGGCGAAAGTTTTCTAGATAACCACCAACTCTCCCTGATCTACCACGTTAATTTCACCTGACATCCATGGCTCCACGAGGTCACAAAAATTCAAGAAGCCCATTTGAAGCAAAAGAAGCAAGAAACGCGATCGATTGAGAACATCAACCTCTGTAATCTGAAAGCTCCTCCATGACCACACTAGAGGCCACATTGGCCTTTTCTTTGCCTTTGGTTGCCTCAGACGCATCTGTCTTTTCTTCCTTCTTTTTTTTATCTCCTACATTCTTCTTTCTCTCTTGTTCCTTCTTATAATACCTGCAATCAGGTTTCTTGTGGCCCTTTCGACCATAGTGATAGCAAGTAATGTCACTCTTATCCTTTCGTAGCATTGTTTACCTTTTTGTAGTTGACACACACTCTAATCTTCCTATTATTCTTTAGTATGATGACTATGGGTGAGACCCAGTTTGTGTGCTCAATCTCGTAGATGAATCTTACTCTCATTAGCTTACCAATTTCTTCCTTGATAGCATGGGTATGCTTTGGGAAAAAAATAATTTTTTATAAGCTTATCGCTATATTTGGCTTTAAATGATTATAAACAAATTTTAAAGAAAATTCATATGAATTGTCGCTTAGGAAAATGGCCTAATTAATATAATAATAAACTATTTAGTGAAAAGACTCTTTCACTTGAAAAAGGATTATATGCCTATCATGAAGGAAATATCGTAATTATGATTTATTTCGTGATATTTATTATTTTTGTTAATGATGTATGTGACTATAATAACTAAAAAAAGATAGACGGTGTTAGGAAAGGGAATATTTTATAATTTTTCTCTGAAATTGAGTATCTCTATTTCATTTTGTTAATGATAAACAGATGCATATGAGTCTTATAATAATTTATAGAAAATCATTTAGATAATATCATGAAATAATCAATGCATTAAATCAACAAAAATTTGTATAGGAAAATATATACTAGACGCGCATATATTAGGTGCGTAGTAATATAATTCGATGTTTGAAAGATGAAAAAAAAAAATCATTGCTTAGAGTAAAATTTTCAGAAAAAAATTTAGCATTGCATTTATGACATAGCTAAATGAAAATTGATCTTCCTAGATAATGTTGAAAGTTCAAACATTGTCGATTAAACCATAGAATACGAGCAGAATAAAATAAAAATTATTTTCTTACTGAAAACACACACAATGTTAATATTAATGGTTATATTAGTGAGAGCGTCAATATCATGAGTCGGTCCACATATGAATCAACGAGAAAACCTTACCTAAAATATCGAGGATGTTGAAGCAAAAACAACTATGAAATATTCGACAATCCTGAAACTATCAGTATCAAAAAATTAAATAAATATCAAAAGTCTGTAAGACTTATTGGACATTGATAAGAATTTGTTGATGCAAATTCTAATGTCTAAACAGACTTGGAAAAGCATTTGAAATCCTACTAAGTGTGGGTTAGGATAGGGCAGTGCATGAATTGCCTGCCATAGGTATAAATGCCCATATTATCTTTTAGGGTGAAAATACCAAGTTTTCATAAGGATAAAATAGACTTCAGATTCGCGAAATAACTTGTGGATCTGGAAAAAAGAATTGCAAGTAGGAAGCGAAACCCTAAGAATAAGGTGGAACCTTAAAAGAGAAACCCTAGAATTGGGTGGGCATGCTTCCTATGCTAAAAACACTTACTGTCGTTTCTCTTTTTTATTTGTGCATGTATTGATGGTTGCACAAGAATGATTAATTGTGCTTGTAGCAGTTAGATCTGATTGTAAATATATAATCACGATAATAAGAGGAAAGATCATGCTATGCCTCCCCCACGGCTAAACGTGGAACCCCAATCTAAGGGGGATTGTTTTGTACCACCACGAGGAGCTTTGGACCAGCCCCGATGGCGAGAGGTCACTCGGTGAGGAATCCATTAGGCAGGAGGAGGCGGGATTGCCAGGGGGCTCTAGCCGTAAATCTCTCGATCGCTCCTAGGAACTGCCTGACCCTCACGCGAATCAAGATGGAATCTTGGAGTCCCCAATACTACTGAAGGGACAAAAATCTTGGAGGGTTTGCTTTCTTCTACACATACAGAAGGGATTTTTCGATGAACGAAGGTTTTATCTTCTACATAGGCAGAAGGGGAAAAGCATTGTAAATAAATTTTGCAAAATAATAAATAAATATATTTTACCAAAAGATTATTTTTCTCTATCTTTGTGTTGTATCATAAAATTATGCAAAGGAACCTATGATAACAAGTTAATTAACGAAGTTGCTTTTATATGTCATAACTTAATGTGATAGGTAATTAGAAAACTAAAGAAAACCATTTGTGGGAAGCAAGTGGGCGAGATCCCTGATGGATTTGTCCTACGGATGGGTGGTCCCAGTAAGCTGAGAGCTTCTTTCAAGAGATTGAATGAAACGTTAATTAGGAGAAATCAGGTAGAGCCGAGCATTGACTTACCTAGGGTCGGGTCTTAAAACCTTAATCAATAATTATCTTAGGGGAAAGGTGCAACAACTGTGCCAGAACTCCGTTAAGGTTCCCTGAATCCTAACTAGATGCTGGAAAAAAACGTTGCACTTCATGAACCAAGGGTAACTACGATCGCTCCAATCGTACAAGAAGCCCTTGTGGGACACCTCCGATGGAGCTAGCTGATGCATCAAGACCTCAGTTGTCAAATTAGGACCCCGAGCTTGCAGGTTAATCCTCGTGGGGACGGCCGGTACCTTCCGTTACGGGGTGGACTCTAGGAAACCTAGACGATAGACCCTGTGCATTCTTGTGAGTGCTAGGTGAAGCCATCTAGAATAGTTCCCCGATGGACCACTAAAATGTGCTACTAGGGAAGTGTTAGGTAGGCACGTGACATGTGGTATCATAGCCTAATTGAAATTAAGAATATCTATGGTTTTTAAGACTAACTGTTCTAAGTAATAATCAATGTGTTGATTGTTAAGGGATAAACTTTGGCAGAATAATGAATGTTGGAACCAGTTCCTTGTTTTTCGAGCAATGTACACATTTGAGTTGAACTTCATGGATGATGAGTGGAGAAGAGAAATGATGAGGATACTCGATTGCCTATATGATCCATCCCTCGTGAATCGCGAAAGAAGATGGTTCTGAAATGAGCATTATTGTTACATCAAGGCCGATCGATTCTTCGACATGCAGACTAATCTAAAACTCTCTGAATGGATGGAAATTTTAAAAGTAGTTGAGGCATTTGTCTTTTGTCTATCCAAAAGGAATCCACTTATGATTACCAATGGTCGACAGATACGTCTAGATCGTTATGTCTATGACAAGGTACTGAAGGTAATCCCAGTTGACAAGATTATAATCCAAGGACGTCACAAGTATCGAGATTACCGTATCCATGGTTTTCCAGATCTACCATTTCCACAGTATAGGTTTCTGGACATAGACAGCAATTGGCCTAATTTCTTCTACATGAATGTAACTGATATCCATCCCTGAAAAAGAAAGATATAATGATATCCTATTTTGGAAATTGTACATAGAATCTAGCCTATCCTATCGATGCTGATGTATATCTACTTGTAAACGTCTCCCATTTGTAAATATTCCTTACTTGTAAAAATCATAACACATGGCTATTGATTATAAAAGATAACAGTGACTAGATTTTGTAAAAATATTGTGCTCTTTAGCCAATCATTGTTTTACAAAACTAGTAAGATATGTTAATGTGGAAACGAAGCTGAAAAGTATAAAGCACTAAACTAATTTATGAAACTTATGATAACCCAGGGTAATACAACTATCGCTAGTTCGACTGAAATTCAGGAGAAGAAGTATCTCCTTAAGCAGGTTAAGCCACCGAAATTTGATGGCAAGGGCAAAGACATTGAAGCCGAGGTAGAGATTTGGATTGAGACCATGGAGGACTACTTTACTGCCACGGGAACTAGCCCTGCTAATCAGGCTATGATCGCCGAGTTGAAATTGACTGGTGAGGCACGCCTGTGGTGGAAACAGTGCTGTAAAGACTAAGGACTTGCTAAGACAACTATCACCTGGGAAAAGTTGATAGAAGCTGTGCGTGGTCAATATTTGCCACCAGCTTATCGCACACTAAAAATGAATGAGTTCTTTAACTTAAGACAGTTGGGAATAAGTTTGGAGACATATTACTCAAAGTTTATCTCACTACTTAAATATGCACCTTCCATGACTATTATTCAACAGGTGTCTAAGTTTTGTCACGGATTAAATGCTCCTCTAAACACATGCCTTGAATCTATGCGCCCAACTGATCTGCAAGATTCTTTGATTCATGCAGCGCCTCTTATTCAGGAGATTCAATTAAAGCCAAGGAATAATAAGCTCTGCAATCAAAACAAAGGGACTTCATGGGGCTATGTTAAGCGAGCCGAAGGTCAACGCCCACTTGGTCAAGGAAAGAGGGCCAAAACAAATACAGTCGGAAACTTCATACCTACGGGAAGTAATTTAGGAGTACGTAGGTGTTTCCACTGTAATAAGCCAGGTCACTCTAAAAGACGGTGCCCAAAGCTTGGTCAAATTCCTCGCCAAGGACAGTACAAAGGTCAGAACCAAGCTTTAATTGCAAAAGAAAAAGCATCTGCTATAATTCTTAAAGATCTTGAAGAAGAAGGAAACCCAACATGGAAGCCGATATGGAGAGGGTATCAGTTCATGCCACCCTCCATAAGAAAGGCCCAAATTGCCAATTTTCAGTTATTCAAACACCAGTAGAATATGAGGGTAAGTCCTTTAAAATCCTGATTGACTGTGGAAGCACACACTCTTTCATGTCACCAAAGTGTGCCAAGAAATTAGGTATAGACACAATACCTACATCTAGGTTACTTGTGGAACTTGCTAATGGAAAAGAAATCACGTCTACTCAGCGAACTTGCAAAGTGACATTTAGCCTGGGAAGCAATCTCTCTGAAATGGGATTTAGGATCGTGAATTTAGGGGCGTACGAATGTCTATTGGGTATGGAGTGGTTAATCCCCAATGACACACATATTCAGTGTAGAAAAGGCCAAGTGACTTTTCAAAACCTAAAGGGGGAAATAGTGATGACCCAAGGTGAGGCAAGAAAAACCCAAGGTTCAACTAGCCAAATCATCTCTCATAATAAAAGGGTTGAGAAAAGGACTACCAGTGTATATCATAAAATTAAATAAGGTTGAGCAGAATAAACAAGACAAGGGAGAGCCATATTGGTTGAAGGAATATGATGACATCTTCCCAGAAGAGCTGACTGAATTACCACCTCGAAGAGAAGTCAATCATGAGATCAAACTTGAACCAACAGCTGCTCCAATTGCTAAGAGTCCATATAAAATGTCTATCCCTAAAGCAATTGAGCTAAAAGAGCAACTCAAGCAGTTACTGAATCAAGGATACATCATACCCAGTAATTCGCCATGTTGAGCCCCAGTACTGTTTCAAAAGAAAAAGAACGGAACTCTCCGCCTTTGCATTGATTATCGAGGTCTAAACTAGGTAACAATCAATAAT
Organism: Lygodium microphyllum; assembly: GCF_053477565.2. Taxonomy (NCBI): domain Eukaryota; kingdom Viridiplantae; phylum Streptophyta; class Polypodiopsida; order Schizaeales; family Lygodiaceae; genus Lygodium; species Lygodium microphyllum. Next base: position 91,801,161 of record NC_141148.1, on the reverse strand, counting down.
AAATATCCAATCCCAAGAATAGACGAGCTACTTAATAGGCTGCAAGTGACGAGAATCTTTTCTAAGATTGATCTCTGATCTGGTTACTACCAAATAAGGATCAAGGAAGAAGATATCCCCAAAACTGCCTTCAATACCAGATATGGTCATTTTGAATTCTTGTAATGTCTTTTGGTCTAATTAATGCCCTTGCTACATTTAATAGATTAATGCAAGACATTTTTTGACCTCATCTTGATGAGTTTGTCCTAGTCTTCTTTGATGACATCCTAACATACTCCAAGAGAGACGAAGACCATGAGCTACAATTGCGCATTGTGCTGGACACCATGAGGATGCACAAGCTCTATGTGAAGAAAAAGAAGTGTGCCTTTTTCAAAAGACAGATGGAATATCTCGGATTCATAGTATCTGCTGAAGGAATCTCTGTAGATCCTGCCAAAGTTAGAGACGTTCAAGAGTGGCAACCTCCAACAACAGTTAAGGAAGTGAGAAGCTTCTTAGGACTGACTAGATGGTATAGAATTTTCATTAAAAAATACGTCCTAATAGTTGCATCTCTCACTGATTTGTTGAAAAAGCAAGCTGCTATTGTGTGGATGCCCATTGAGCAAACCAGTTTTGAGCAGCTCAAGAAAAGTTTGGTAACATCACCCATCTTAAATCTACCTGACCTAAGTCAAGAGTTTGAAGTCGTAACAGACGCAAGTTCTCTTGCATTAGGTTGTGTGCTTATGCAGCAAGGTCATCCAATAGCCTATTCCTCAAGAAAATTGAAAATCCATGAGAGAAATTACGCCACCCATGATCTCAAGCTATTAGCTATGATCCATGCTCTCAAATTGTGGCGACGCTATCTACTTGGAAGCAAGTTTACTTTGGTTACTGACCACAAAAGTCTCAAATGGATCTTTACTCAACCAGACCTCAACATGTAGCAGCATCGGTGGATTGAAGTCTTGCAAGAATTTGATTTTGAAATCAAGTTCAAACCTAGGAAAGAGAATGTGATTGCTGATGCATTAAGTCGTAAAGCTGCTTTGAATGCACTTATCATGGAAGATCCATCTAAAGGAGAGACTTTAACTACCATGATATTGATGCCTAGTAATCCAGTCATTGAGCTAGCCAAAGAAGAAGTAGACAAGGATCCTAAGTATCAGTTAATGCTTAGAGAAATCCTAGTTAAGGACACTGATCCTAAGCTCAGATTCAAATACCAAAATTTCATTGTGGATGATGGACTTGTCTATTCCAGGACAAGGCTCTGCATTTCCCTCAGTCAAGTGATGAAAAAGAATATATTACGGGAAGCCCATGACTCCCCATTCTCAGGACACCCTTGCTATGCAAAAACTCTCAATGCAGTTAGGAAAAGTTACTACTAGGAAAGACTGAAGCATGATGTACTTAAATATGTTACTGAATGCCTAATTTGCCAGCGGGTGAAAGCTGAGCGTGTCAAAATGCCAGGTAAGCTCCAGCCACTTGACATTCCACAGGTGAAATTGGAGTTCATCAGTATGGATTTTGTAGTTGGCTTACCTTCTGTTTGAGGGTATAATTCAATCATGGTGATTGTGGATATGCTAACAAAGGTCACTCATCTTATCCCAGTCAAGACCAACTACAAAGCTTCAAATATTGCACAATTGTTTGTGAAAGAAATCTTTAGGCTTCATGGATTGCCTAAATGGATCGTTAGTGGACTGCGACTCTCTATTTATGCCACATTTCTGGAAAAGCCTATTTGAAGCAATTGGAACCCAACTTTGCTTTAGCACAACTTACCATCCCCAAACTGATGGTCAAACAGAGTGAGTTAATCATGCCATTGAAGATATACTAAGAGCTTACTGTTCCAAAGAACCGACAAAGTGGATACAATATTTTCCCTTAGTAGAATTTTCCTACAATGCATCATATCACTAGAGTATTCAAATGACTCCATTTCAATCATTGTATGGACAAGATTGTTTAACGCCATTGAATTTCTCTAATCCAACCCTAAAGGTTGAGGCTTCTAAGAAAATGCCAGAAGACATGGATGATCAAGTCAAAACTATCAAACAAGATGTCCAAGCTGCCAAAGATCGCTAGAAAGCTTACATTGATCTAGGATGGCAAGAGCACATCTTCCAAGAGGGAGACATGGTTTTCATTCGTATATGCCCAAAGAAGAGTTCTCTGTCATTGGGAAAGTTCAAAAAGTTGAGTCCAAGGTATTGTGGATCATACAAGGTTCTGAAATGCCTAAGAGCTAATGCATACAAACTACAACTTCCTGAACATGTGAAAATCCACAATGTATTTCATTTTAGTCTTCTGAAAGCTTATGTGGCAAATCAAGATCATATTCTTGATGACTAGCAAATTGTAATGCCTAGTCAAGGAGGCCTTGAACTCCAACCTGATAAGATCCTAGATGTAAAAGAGAAACCTCTTAGAAATAGAACCATTAAAGAGTATCTTATCCAGTGGAAAGACTATCGTGAGGAGGATGCTACTTGGATAGAAGAGACAACTCTAGAAAAAAAAATTCCCTAGTTCTTTTCGAGATAAGGACATCTCGATTCCTCTAAGGAGAATAGGATGTAATATTCCCACCATAACACTTCATAAAATAAATTCGGGCTTGAAATGTTTTAAAAATTACTCGTTGAGTTATCACATAAGTGACCGCATGTAATATCAACTATTGCATTAAATCAATTCTGCAATCCGACACGAGAAGACGCCTCAATAAACCCAGCCAACAAAAAAGCAAATACTCCTCGTAAATAATATTACAACAGCTTGATTATAATATTTCCCGCATTATATTTGATTTAGCATTCCCAATTCCATTTAATGCATCAAAGATCGCATTGATTTTGCAATGGCAAGACAAATCGCAAAAGCCTTAATCGATAGACAAAGAATGTGCAAGAACAAGAATGATATTGAGTAAGTTAAGTATCAAAGAGTATGACATGACTTTATAAACTAGATAAGTCATGAGGTAACTTGGCCAAAAACTACCATATGAAGCCGTTTTGATAAATAAAAGATGTTTTTGAAAAAATAGACAAAAAATCATGACGTTTTTTACTCCTGGACGGAGAGAAAGCATTTTAAAATCATCCCCATGCCACCATCCAACAGGTAGGCAATCAAAAAGCATTTTTTATCAAGCTTACTTAGCTCTTGACAAGTAGCCAAAAGAATGAGTGACTACATGCGTCCCCCTCATGACTATAAATACAACCCCTCTCCTTCACAAAGAAAGCAAGAAGGAAGACCTCCTGATGATGGAAAAATTTCTCTACATCTCTTTTCCATTCTAGCTTGAGCCTTAAAGAAGGAAAATACCCCTCTTCTACCTCATTTCCATTTTCTCTACCCCCTGTTATGCCTTTCTTCCATACAGTCATATCGCTAAGCAAAACGCTGGCAAAATTTCTCTAGATGACCACCAACTCTCCCTAATCTACCACGTTAATTTCGCCTAGCATCCATGGCTCCACGAGGTCGCAAAAATTCAAGAAGCCCATTTGAAGCAAAAGAACCAAGAAACGTGGTCGATGGAGAAAATGACGCAGTAAGAATTGGCGAAACTCCCGTTACTACAAACCTGATAGAGGTAACATCTCATCAGTTTGGAAAAAAATAATGTTTTGTAAGCTTATCGCTATATTTGGCTTTAAATGATTATAAACTCATTTTAAAGAAAATGGATATGAACTGCCGCTTAAGAAAATGGCCTAAGTAGTATAATAATAAACTGTTCAATAAAAAGACTCTTTCACTTGAAAAATTATTATATGCCTATCATGAAGAAAATATCGTAATTATGGTTTATTTCGTGATATTTATTGTTATTTTGTTAATGATGCGTGTGATTATAATAACTAAAAAAAGATAGATGGTGTTAGGGAAGGGAATATTTTATCATTTTTTTCCTAAAAGTGGCTATCTCTATTTCATTTTGCTAATGATAAACACATGCGTATTAGTCTTATAATAATTTATAAAAAATCATTTAGACAATATCATGAAATAATCAATGCATTAAATCAACAGAAAATTGTATAAGAAAATATATACTAGACGCACATAAATTAGATGCGTAGTAATATAATTCGATGTTTGAAAGATGAAAGAAAAATTACACTTATGATTTTTACATTGCTTAGAATAAAATTTTCAGAAAAACAATTAGCATTGCATTTATGACATAGCTAAATGAAAATTGATCTTCTTAGATAATGTTGAAAGTTCGACAAATGGTCGAACATCGTCGATTAAACCATAGAATACGAGCAGAATGAAATAAAAATTATTTTCTTACTGAAAACACACACAATGTTAATATTAATGGTTATATTAGCGAGAGCGTCAATATCATGAGTCGACCCACATATGAATCAACGAGAAAACCTTACTAAAATATCGAGGATGTTGAAGCAAAAACAACTATGAAATATTCGACAATCCTAAAATTATCAGTATCAAGAAATTAAATAAATATCAAAAGCCTGTAAGACTTATTGGACATTGATAAGAATTTGTCGATACAAATTCTAATGTCTAAACTGACTTGGAAAAGCATTTGAAATCCTGCTAAGTGTGGGTTAGGGCAGGGCAGCGCATGAATTGCGTGCCATAGGTATAAATGCCCATATTATCTTCTAGGGTGAAAATACCAAGTTTTCATAAGGATAAAATAGACTTCAGATTCACAAAATAACTTGCGGATCCGGAAAAAAGAGTTGTAAGTAGGAAGCGAAACCCTAAGAATAAGGTGGGACCTTAAAAGAGAAACCCTATAATTGGGTGGGGTTGCATCCTATTCTAAAAACACTTGCTGTCGTTTCTTTTTTTTATTTGTGCATGTATTGATGGTTGCATAAGAATGATTAATTGTACTTGTAGTAGTTAGATCTGATTGTAAATATATAGTCAGGATAATAAGAGAAAAGATTGCGCTATGCCTCCCCCACGGCTAGACGCGGAACCCTACTCCAAGGGGGATTGTTTTGTACCGCCACGAGGAGCTTTGGACCGGCCCTGATGGTGAGAGGTCGCTCGGTGAGGAATCCGTTAGACAGGAGGAGGCGGGAGTGCCAAGGGGCTCTAGCCGTAAATCTCTCGATCGCTCCTAGGAATTGTTTGACCCTCACTCGAATCAGGATGGGATCCTGGAGTCCCCGGTACTAGTGAAGGGACGGAAATCTTGGAGGGTTTGCTTTCTTTTGCACAGACAGAAGGGATTTTTCGATGAACTGAGGTTTTATCTTCTACATAGGCAGAAGGGGAAAAGCATTGTAAATAACTTTTACAAAATAATAAATAAATATGTTTTACCAAAAGATTATTTTTCTCTATCTTTGTGTTGTGTCATAAAATTACGTAAAGGAACCTATGATAACGAGTTAATTAACGAAACTGCTTTTATATGTCATAACTTAATGTGATAGGTAATTAGAAAACTAAAGAAAACTATTTGTGGGAAGCGAGTGGCCGAGATCCCTGATGGATTCGTCCTATGGATGGGTGGTCTTGGTAAGCTGGGAGCTTCTTTCAAGAGATTGAATGAAACGTTAATTAGGAGAAATCAGGTAGAGCCGAGCATTGACTTACCTAGGGTCGGGTCTTAAAACCTTGATCAATAATTATCTTAGGGAAAAGGTGTAGCGGCTATGCCAGAACTGCGTTAAGGTTCCCTGAATCCTAACTAGTTGCTGGAAAAAAACGTTGCACTCCATGAACCAAGGGTAACTACGATCGCTCCAATCGGACAAGAAGCCCTTGTGGGACACCTCCGATGGAGCTAGCTGATGCATCAAGACCTCAGTTGTCAAATTAGGACCCTAAGCTTGTAAGTTGATTCTCATGGGGACGGCCGGTACCTTCCGTTATGAGGTGGACTCTGGGAAACCTAGACGATAGACCCTGTGCATTCTCGCGAGTGCCGGGCAAAGCTATCTAGGATAGTTTCCCGATGGACCACTAAAATGTGCTACTAGGGAACTGTTAGGTAGACACGTGACAAAAAGCAAGAACAGTCTTTCTATCATGTAGTCCATTAAAAGTACGGAATTTGAAATTTCTTTTACTTATCTTGGTTTCTTTCTAGATAGATTTTGCTTTGAGTGTCGCATCGATCGTGCGTCATATAACATCTTCAGGTTGCGGTCCATCTTGATTGGTAGTAGATCGTTGAAGAGTGGCCAGTTGAGCTTGCAAAGTTTGACATGCTCTTCGTTCCTCTTGAAGCTGCATCATAATTAGGTCCAATTTTTACTCCATCGTTGGTTTCGGTAAATCACCTTCGACCATAAAATCTTTCATATTTTGATCAGCCACCCTACAAAATTTCAAACAACCTCACACACTCGAAATCTTGCTAGCGGGATGAGTGTAGCTCAAAGTCAGGTTTACAATGCTTGCTTTTTTTTTAAAATGGCTTTTTGCAATATTTCTTCTTTGCGGATGCAAAAGTTGATGAAATCCTTCTTCAACAAATGCTTTACCCGAGAAGATTGCATATAGCAATCTACTTGCTGTAAATTATCTCTGTCACAACACGGGTGTGAACAGAGGCTTGCAGGGAGGTTGAAAATGAGTTTGGGATTGACTTAATGTGAACACCGGCTATGGATAAGATTTAAGCTTGAAATTTTGAAACTTTAATAATAGCTTAAAACCTTAAGCTTTAGCTTTTAAAGAAAAAAGCTTTAACTAATCATTTGGTCTGCGACGACGAGACGAGGAGTGCATGTTGCCACCGTCGACGTCGAATTTTTGAAAAACTTAAGCTTTTTAAGCTTAATAAACTTAAACTTAATGAAGCTTCTTCTCTATTCTCTGTTATGCCCAAGAGACTTACAAAGGATCTTCACGTGTGGTCCTCCATCAGCAGAGACTAGTCCTTCGCGATCCAACACCACAGCATGGGGTTCTTCACCGTTAGGAACACGCTGGTATTGACGAATTGTCGTAAGACTGACTATAGAGCCCGTTCGTTCCAAGAGCTTCACCTTTGCGCAAGATGGTAAGCGATTGGAAGCCCTTGATCTTAGCTTTGCCCTGATAGATACCACTGGTGCACAAATCGAATACTGTATGCATACGTAGTGAGTGCCGGAAGGTCCCCAAGAACAAAGAACTCTACTTTAAGCTCAAAAATCAAGAGAATAGACTTGCACGACATAAGGAAAAAATACCAATTAGATACAATCTCTCCCCATGCCTTGTGTGAGTGCTCCACAAAGCATGTATTTATAAATTTATTCAGTTACAATTAGCATGCTTTAGCTTTTGTATTTTCTTTTGTCCAAATAAAAAATAAAGCGGTTGGGCGGTCCAAGAGTCGAGCAGTGCCCAAATACAATGTCAAATCATGAATATTTAAATCATGCGTCCATGAGCATACAAAATAATAGATATATGGAGGGGAGCTACGGAGCTCTACCCTGAGACCTATGGACTGCTTATTGATCAAGCGTTTCAAGCCTAGCGGCCATGGCTACCTCTCACATAGCCGACGTGCAATGCCTACCTTACGGGTGTAGTGAGCTTACCTTGATGCTCGATCGAGTTCCCTTCTCTCTCTTGCACTCCGGTAGCTCCACGATCCTTGTGGCAAGCTCAAGCAAGCTTAAGCCCCCTCCGTCAAGCTCCATCCTCCATAGCCACGCAAGAGAAGAGAAGAGAAGAGAAGAAGAGAATATGAAGAGAGAATATGGGGAGCTTCTTCTCCACGATCCCTCACTCTCACACACTCACTCCCTCAAACTCCCTCATTCAAGCACAAGCAAGAAGGCAAGAAACAAGAGAAGAAGAAGAAGAAGCTTTGGCCATACACAAGAATGAGCTTCTCATTCACTTTTGAACTTTATATACATGCCCTACTTTTTGGGCGGTCATCCCTACTTTTTACATGGCTGGCCATTAGCCTAGGCCCTCTTTTCCTATTTCCCACCATTCTAACTTATCCCATTCCCAACTAATGCATACAATTTGCACAGGAGTGAGCCTGGCACTCTTTTACAAGGATTCGAGAGCGCTTTCACATTTAATGGCGCGCTTTTACCCTTTTCTTTTCTCGAGGCAACACTAAGGCCTTCTGGAGAGGTCGTCATTCAAATTTTTAGGGTATGACCTCCATCTGGGGCACCTTTTCCTTCCTTTGTCCTGTGCCCTTTCGATTATCTCCTTCTTCCATTTTTTTCGCTCCTCTGCTCCATTTTTCGATCCTTTGTGCTGCGGTAAACATTACCCCCCTCCTAGCTGAGTGCCAGTCCCATGGCATTGGGGTGGGGAGCAGTGGGGTAGTTGAGGTTGTTGCTAAGTGGAACTGGTGGGTAGATGACCACAATCAAAAGGTGTTATTGTGAATGAGAGGTGATAGAGTTTGATTAATGATGACCGGGAGAGATTCCGGCGTGCTTTGATCTTCATGAAGATGCTCGGCATTTGTCACACAGTTGTAGCTCCCCTTCTACGATGGCTATCAAACCCGGGGATCTGTAATCATTTGGAGAATATGAGGTTCCAAGATCTATGCCAATGGTGGGTCCATCACTGAGTTTTCCTTCTGCTTGATTTGGTTTAGTCATGGTAGCCATCAGCAGGCAGATGATCGGCCACATCAAGCATGTTGGTCCATTTAACCGTCGGAGTATGCAAAAGCTCATGAAGCTGCTGTAGTGATGTCATGTCCGACTTATGGAAAAATTCATGGTCATTAGCGGATGTCATGGATGGTCTTCCTTAGTTGGGTCGCCAGTCTGAGTCATGATCATAGCTTGCAAGAGAAAGTTGTGCACTCCCTAAAGGGTGTGTCTATCTCACGGTGTGGTGTAAGTGCATGTGCAGTGGAACTGAGAGATGGGTCTAACCTTGGGTAGGCCCTTGGTAATGTCCCACACTTAAGGACCCAGTTCGTGTGTTGTTGGAGGTGCAGTGCAGAACTTAGGGTGACAGGTCTGGAAGTCCTGCCCTTGATGTACCCTAAGCGTGAAGTGGGGGAGGGGCTAGGGGTGAACCCTAGGTGTAGTGAGCAAAGTGAGCCCTCGTGCTTCTCTTTTTTTTTTTGGAGAATTGCATACAAAGAAGGCTTTCTGACTAATGCTATCACCTTCAGCCGGAGTACGAGGTAATCGCAAGCATTGGGATAGGAATGTGTGACTTTGTAGATATTCTTTAATAGCGGCCCGGGCCTTCAGAGGTGTGGATGACAAGAAGGGATGATTGCACCTCGTGAAGCGGCTTTCCAACGGAACCAAAATGGAGGGGAGCTACGAAGCTCTACCCCGAGACCTACAGACCGCTTATTGATCAAGCGTTTCAAGCCGAGCGGCCATGGCTACCTCTCACATAGCCGATGCGCAATGTCTACCTTACGGGTGTAGTGAGCTTACCTTGATGCTCGATCGAGTTCCCTCCTCTCTCTTGCACTCCAGTAGTTTCACGATCCTTGTGGCAAGCTCAAGCAACCTCAAGCCCTCTCCATCAAGCTCCATCCTCCATAGTCGTGCAAGAGAAGAGAAGAGAAGAGAAGAAAAGAAGAGAAGATGGGGGGCTTCTTCTCCACGATCCCTCACTCTCACACACTCACTCCCTCACACTCCCTCAATCCCTCACTCAAGCACAAGCAAGAAGGCAAGAAACAAGAGAAGAAGAAGAAGAAGAAGCTTTGGCCACACACAAGAATGACCTTCTCATTCACTTTTCAACTTTATATATAAAACCCTAAATCCCTTTTTGGGCGGTCATCCCCTTATCCCCTTTTTTACATGGCCGGCTGTGGCCTAGGCCCTTTTTCCCATTGTCCTTCTATCTTCCTAGCTTCCTTTCCACCGCCCGTCTACATTTACAAATTGCATGGGTGAGAGCCCGCCGCTCCTTAAATTAAATCACGATGCGCTTGCACTCTTTTACAAAAGTATTGACTTGCGCTTTTCCTTGTGCATCTTTCTCCCTTATTTGGGACTTTTCTGCGCTTCTTGTGTTTCTAGATTTTCCTTGTGCGCCTTTGTCTTCCGTTTCACTGTTCCTTGGAAATTTTAACACTTACTAGGGTGAAGGAGCCAATGGGTATTTGTACCAAAAGAAAAACAATCTATCCCCAATAAAGTCATATTTTTTTGCAAAAATTGATGGCTACTGATCTCTAGATATCACAAATAATTGGTTTTGATTGATCATTTCTTTCTCTCAAATTGCGCTCTTTTTGCATGACCTAGTTTTTTAAATGTAGTTACTATAATTTTCCTTACATTGTTGGTTTTGATTTATTTTCTTTTAGTATTAAGTGAAGTTTGGAGCTTGACCCATAATAGCTTTTAAAAATATATTGCAAGATTGAAGCCCAACATACTAGGTGACATTGTTTCGACTCCTTTCCCCTAGTCTATTAGAGATTATGGTGATGATTGCAACTTGCTTTATTGTAGATATGTAAGGCTTGGTGATACTAGTATTTTGGCTTTGGATACGCTCCATTAGTCACTTATTTTTTCCTTAAATTACATGTAGAAATATTTGTTTCTCCTTACCTTGTTGGTGCCATTTGCATTATTGCTTGTATGGCTTACTCCCTTGAATGATTTCTATAGTTATATGCCACACATTACTATATGTACCTTGATGTGAAGTCCATCATTTACTTATCTATTGTCAGCTAGGGTATATACACATAAATAAGCTAACCTACACATCCATGTATATATACATACCATTAGGAAAATAATAAAACTAGTCAAAAAGTGAGCAATTGAGTTTTTATAGTTTAGTAAAGCTAGACTCTCCTGGATTAGTGCATGTTATCATATAAACAATGTATGCTTCAATCCCTTATAGTTGTGGCATGAAATTATTTGAGGAACATGCCAATTACTTTCATAACTTTTGGCTTATGTGTTTTGGCAAGCATATCTACATCTTTTGACATGCTTGCAAAATCAATTTTCTAAACACATTGAGAAGTGCATATGTATTGTCAAGATTTTGAGTGTAGATATCGTATTCCAAAAGGTTCATTTTTGGATGGCTAATCATGCATGACATCTTTAAAAAGTTTGGAATAAGCATAAGATTCCTATCATTTTCCATGTTTTGTTCGTCTAATGCTATAAAGTGATCTCCCTTTGGTGGTCTTGCCAAGTGGGATTTTCATATGACATGTACAAATAATAACATATACATGTTTTATGGACATATGGTATGCAATTAGTATTGTTTAATGAAGCCGAAACAAGTTGTGACAATGATAACATTATGAAATGCACATGAAGTTGGTTAGGCATAACATTATGCATTTGAGTCTAATAATGTTGCAAGTTCAAAACTTTATACATCAATGCATCCATTTCTTTGACGAAATGATGGACATCACAAAATAATAATAATAACTTGCCTTTGTTGGTGTTTTTGAAGTAGAAAAAAGATTTAAGGCCTTAAGTTCTATGCTATAATTGACTACTTTGTCTTAAAAATTTATTATTTTGTCACATTGTTCTCATGAGAGAATTTCATTATGCCTTACAACATGAGCTATTTTTTGCAGGGGGGGGAGGGGCTTGAATATGATGCTACCTAATTCTTTCTCTTAGGTTGTTATGTGGGTAGGGAAGCCACAAGAAGTGACTACAGATGCAATTGAGCCACATAATGCTCATGATCTCACAATACAATGTTAATTTACACCAAAGATAAGTTTTCATCCATTTATGTTTAACTCTAGACATTGAAACATGATGGTGCTTGATAGGCATCATAGGTAGATTGCTCATTCTTAAAGAGAATGTTAGTATGAAGAAGAGAGATGTGTTACCCAATGATATTTTTGAACAAAGGCAAACACATGGGTGTAACTTTTTGTCCTTATTGTCTTCTTTGTTGTTATAAAATCCGAGATACACGCTCAACTTTCTTTTATACTTAAAATATATATTGCGAATATTATGTCGGCACAAAGGGAGAGTAGATGAGAGAAAAGAAAGATGTAGAGAGAGAGATAGAGAAATTGGCAACACACTAGGGACTGTGGAAGATGGGCCAGTCCCCTCCCCCCCCTTGTGGAGTTATATTATTGACACGGAGCAAGCTTCTCCGTTACACATAAGCCAGTTCTTACTTATAGATCTTGGAAACAAGATCACAGTTCCTTGCACGGTATATAACTGGCTAACACTTACACAACTTGGAAGTTGGCACCTTTTGATCCTTCTTGAGTCTCCTTCTCTCCTACACAATATGTGTAGGGCTCTCCTCTTGGCGCTTGATTTCAGCAGAGCTTCCACAGAACTTGCACCTTCTCTTCTCCTCTTGGAACATGATTTCAACAGAGCTTCCGCATCACTTGCACCTTCTCTTCTCCTCTTGGAACTTGATTTTAGCAGGGCTTCTGCGGCACTTACACCTTCTCTTCTCCTCTTGGATACATGCAAAGTGATGCTTTCTTCACCCCTCTCCTACACCCAAAGAGAGCCTCCTCTTTTATAGGCTTTCAAGAGTTTCTCTTCTTGGAGAGAGAGTTGAGTTGTTCTTCATGCAAGATATGGTTGTTCCACTCTGTAGCACTAATTTTGAGATATCTCTTTTTGTGTTGTTTGGATGAAAAAACGTCCAACACAAAAGTTGTAGATCTTGTTATTTTCAATAACCCACACGGCCCGTTTTTAGAGATTATTTTTCTATTGCGAGAAATTTAAAAATGGATTTTCCAAAAAAATAGCTTTTTAAATTGTACTCTTAACTTGTGGTCAATGCAACCACTTTGAGTCATAGATAAGGAGAGTTCATTAGATTGCCTTGGGCCTCAACCTTAAGATTGAATTCCACACAAAATCTTGTGTCATGTTAGACCTTAGAAAGAGAAAATCACTTCTCTCCTCACTTCTAGAGGATCGCGTCTCTTGTCTTTCTTAGTGAGAGAATTCCCTCTCTTGTCTTTCTTAATGAAAGAAAAGACCTTAAACCTTGACTTGTAGGGGAGAGGATGACCCCAAATGAATGCAATGCTCATTACACATGAGTAAAACATTCCCAGGAGTCCCTAGATGCACACATAAATACATAACACAATGCTAATGCACTTTTCCTCTTCTTAGAACTCAATCTATCTTCATTTATGTGTAACTCCTTGGTTCTTGTGTATACTCTTACACTTGGCAGACACTTCTTTCCCCCTTCATAACTTGTACTGCCTGTATCAGATATCCCTGTCACAGTGCTTTGATCACCCCATTAAGTGATACACTAGGAATGCTGGTCTCTAAATGGTCTCATGGCCATGCTAGATCATCATCAACACTTAAAGAAAAGTGAGTCATTAATTTATTGACATGAATTTATTAAATAGAGAATGTGTAATAAGCAATCAATTTAGTGACATCCCTCTGGCTTCTAAACAGTTGACCTCAAGTGTAGAGGAGATACATAGTCCTTAAGAAGATCTGGAAAGTCTTGTAGTTCTCTCTCAGTCATAAACTGAGCGTCCAATGGGGGATACTTCTTAAACTTAACCAGATACTTCTGTAATACCTTACCAGACCTTAGAGTATTGTCATGATGGTGTAAAATTCTTTCAAGCACAAGGAACTCTTTTGTTTCTTCTATGTCAGGTAAATCTTCATTGATTGGTTCCATTGGAGGTTCTCCAATATAGGGACGTAGCAAACTTATATGGAAAGCATTATGAATGTTCCAATGACTTGGTAGATCCAAACAAAAAGTCACATCGTTTATCTTATCTGTGATCTTGAAAGGGCCATAATAGCGATTAGAAAGCTTAACCACTTTACCCTTTTGACATTTCTGCTTCTTCAAGCGAGCCTTCTCAAACTTAAGAAGAACATACTCTCCCAACTTGAGATCTAACTTACGACGATGCTTATCTGCTTCGCATTTATGCTTCTCTTGTGTCCTTTGGATAGCAGCTTTTACTTAAGTGGAAGTTGTATCAATGTCTCATCTACTGCAAAGATCTTATCCTTCGTAAGAAGAATGGGTGGTAAATGAGGCTTACCATAGATGATCTCAAAGGGTGCCTTACCAGTACTAGAGTGCACCGTATTATTGTATGAAAACTCTACTAAAGGCAAATACTTTTCCCATTCTCTTTGATTATCAAAGACATAGGATTTCAAAAGGTCCAAAACAATAGAACTAGAACTTTCACTCTACCCATCTGTTTGAGGATGATAAGAGGATGAAAACTTTAACTTTGTCCCAAGGTTCTCGAAGAGAGCTTGCCAAAAGAGGCTGGTCATGCGGGGATCTCGATCACTTATAATGGACTTAGGCATACCATGATGCTTGAAAATATGAGCAATGAATAGCTTAGCCATATGATTGGCTTTGATTGTCTTTCACACAGGTATAAAGTGAGCTTGCTTACTGAATCTATCAATGATAGTCCAGATTGCATCATTGCCTGCTTGTGTGCGAGGAAGCTCCATGATAAAGTCCATGGCTATACTTTCCCAAGGCTCATTGGGAATAGGTAATGGCTTTAGTAGACCAGGTGGTTTATGCCTGTCATACTTTAATTTTTGGCATACCTTGCACTCGCAAACATATCTTTCAATGTCAGCTCTAAGAGTGGGCCAAAAGAAATATCTTTCCAATGCTTAAGTAGTGGGTAGAATACCCCTATGTCCAGCATATGGAGATGCATGTGCTTCATCCATTACCTTGTGTCGCAATGGTAATGCTACACAAATTGCTTGATGATGATACAAATAACCATCTCGAATCGAGTAAGATGTAATTGACTGATCTGAGTTAAGCTGATCCCATATGGTTGAGAAGCCGGAATCAGTTGCATACATTTTGGGTAAATCCATGAACTCGTTATGGTAAACAGTTGTGATTGCGTTCACTCGAGGTCATCGTGATAGAGCATATGCTACCACATTCTTAGTTCCAAATGTGTGAAGGATTTGAAAATGAAACATAGATAAGAAATTTGCCCAACGCATCTGTTTCTCTGAGAGCTTCTTTTGAGTGAGAAAGTATCTTAGACTTTGGTGATCTGTTTTAATAACAAAATCTGCACTAAGTAAATAATGTTTCCATACTTGAAGAGCATGTACCACTGCCATAAGCTCTTTATCATATATTAGAGCACGTAGCTCATGGTCCTTGAGGCGTCGCCTCTCAAATGCTACTGCATGATGCTCTTGGTTAAGCACAGCTCCAATGCAATCCCCAGAAGCATCGCAGTGAACTTCAAAAGGTTTTTGAAGATCCAGAACTATGAGAACAGGTTGTTAAGTCACAAGAAACTTAATTCTTTCAAAGGCTTGTAGTTGCCTTGACCCCAGCAAAAAGGCATTCGCTTCTTAGTAAGGTCATGTAGAGGAGATGCAACATACGCAAAACCTCGTATGAACCTCCTATAGTATGAACATAGGCCCAAGAAACTTCTAACTTCATGTACAGAAGTAGGTGTAGGCCATTCAACAATGGCTCAAATCTTCTCAGGATCCATTCTTGCCAAATTGTGAGAAACAATATGGCCTAAGTAATGAATTTCCGAAAGAAAAAATTCACTCTTCTTAGCATTGACCTGTAGTCTATGCTTGCGAAGCTCTTGAAAAACAATAGATATATGTTTTCTATGCTCTTCTTTAGACCGTGAAAATATTAGGATGTCATCAAAGAAGACACTTGTGAACTTTGAGTGAGGTCTAAAAATTCTCTCCACCATTTGATTGAATGTGGCGGGTGCATTAGTCAAACCAAATGGCATGACTAAGAACTCGTATAGTCCAAATGTCATACGAAAAGCTGTCTTATGAACATCTTCAGGTGCTATCCGTATCTAGTGATACCGCTCTTGAGATCAATGCGACTAAAGATACTAGCCCCTTGCAACTTATCCAATATATCATCTATCCTTGGGATAGGAAAACGATTCTTGATTGTGATCTTGTTTAAAGATCTGTAGTCTATGCACATATGGAAAGAACCGTCTTTCTTTTGAACAAGTAAGACTGGAGAGCAATATGGAGAAGAGCTAGGTTGAACTAACCCTTTTTCCAGCAATTCGCTTACTTGTGTTAGGATCTCCTCTTGCTGACTTGCACTTACTCGGTAAGGTGGTTGGCTAGGTGGTGAACTGCATGGGATAAGATCAATTGTGTGATCTTCCGGGCACTTAGAATGTAACTCTCCTGAGAGTGAATCACTAAAACAATCTTCATATTGTTTAACAAAATCATGTCTAGCTTGATCAATTAAAGAGAGGGGTTCTTTTAAAGTCTGAGACTTAGAAGCATTAGTTGGTATTGTGTGTTCATTAGAGGCACCAAGTGCCCTTGAATCATTAGTTTCTTTTGACTCTCTCACAAAAATCATGTACGCAGAAATAGCTTTCTTCATTTCTTTAGAAATGATAACATGACTAACCATTGGCACATGCCAATCTCCAGCATCAGCAATGCATACTACGACCCTTAAATTGAAATGCAAGGGTTTTCTTAACAAAATCGGGAAGAGGTCTAATCTTGTAATGCCAAGACATGCCTAAGATAACATCACAATTATCTATGGGTGCAAGTAGAAAAGATTATTGGTTGCGGTAATCCCCAATTCTAAGATTCAACTTCCCTTGAATAGGAGTAGAATTGGTTGTAAGTCCTTCAAATCCCGAACTTGATCCAATTGGTGTTCCTAATTGATTCGGTGGAATTTGTAGCCTTTCAACAGTATCTGCTGACACAAAATTATATGTGGATCTTGGATCAAAGAGTATCAAAACTCGTTGATTGTTGAGTGTCCCCCAACCCTTTAAGAGTTGTCTTTTCTTCTCATTTGAATGAGTGTTAGCTTGCACATCCGGAATAGAATTTGAGGATGGCAGAGGAGGATCTTTAACCACATTTGCTTCCTTTCTTTTGTGAGGAAAATCAAGCTTCGTATGCCCTAACTCACCACAAAGAAAGCACCTTCATTCCTCTTTGTTCTTTTGTATCTCAGAGGGTGAGAGATACTTGCGCTTCTTCTTGTTACCCACTGGCTTTGAATATTGGTCATGGGTAAAGGTAGGTCTTCTTCGATTAGTCCTAACTCTTGGTTGATCATAGAGCTGCTCTTGTCTAGCTCTATAAGAACTCATCTCCAAATTTCAAGATGTACCAAGTGTATGCAAACTTTCAGCTATGATGGCAGACTCCATCATGCAAGATAAGGTTTCATGTGGATACACCTTCATGGTTCTGTGTAAATGAGGGAGTAGGCCAGCTTCAAACTTCCTTTTCTTCTCTTCATTGCTGATCTCCATGAAAGGAGTAACCTTGAGAAGATTAGACCAAAACTTGTCCACATAACTAGTGACCTTTTCATGCTCTTTCTGGCCTAACCAATCCCACTCCTTCTTGACATCATTCTCAAAATTAGGAGGCAAGAACTGAGCATAAAACTTCATCTTGAACTTTTCCCAAGTCGTAGGTTTCCTTTCCTCCAAAATGAGAGTCAACCACCAATTGCTAGAGGTGTCTTTCAAATGCATGCCTACATGCCTTAGCTTGGACTTTTCTGAGAAATTACCATCAGAAAAAGCAACTTCAAATTGCCTGACAAAGGCTAATGCCTTAGCAGGATCTCTCTTACTGGAGTAAGAGTCAAACTTTATGTCCTTATCCCCAGACTTGAAAGTCTTAGTCTTCTTAGCTTGCTCCTCTTATGGTCCCTCCTTGTCCGTTTGTGGATTGCATGAGACTTAGAACCAAGAGAGTAGAAACTAGAAGATGAGGAGGAGGAGGAGAAACTTGAGTAATCATGGGAGTAGTTGGTTGCTAAGGGAGATGACTCCCTCCTTACCCACCTTACTCGAGGTGAGGTCTTTTTACTCTTCTTGACCCGAGAATCCTTCTTCCTTTTAGGAAGCTTCTCAGCAATTGGATGCTTTGCATCTTCACCATCAATTGATGCAATGGTGTTTCCTCCAGTATCACCATCTTTTGGAGGATTCAGTCCTTCATAAGTAGCTTATTCCCTTGCCCTTAAGCTGTCAATCAATTGACGTACTTTGGGAATCTCCAGCAAGCTACGATACTCTGCCAATTGAGCATGTAATTGCTCACTTGTAGGTGCTTCATCAGTTGCCATCTTTACCTTCTTCTTGGAAGGATCACCTTTACTTTGAGAAAAGCAAAGAGACCTGCTCTGATACCAGTGTTATAAAATCCGAGATACACGCTCGACTTTCTCATATACTTAAAATATATATGGCGAATATTATGTTGGCACAAAGGGAGAGTAGATGAGAGAAAAGAAAGATGTAGAGAGAGAGATAGAGAAATTGGCAACACACTAGGGACTGGAAGATGGGCTAGTCCCCCCCTTGTGGAGTTATATTATTGACAAGGAGCAAGCTCCTCCGTTACACATATGCTAGTTCTTACTTGTAGATCTTGGAAACAAGATCACGGTTCTTTGCACGGTATACAACCGGCTAACACTTGCACAACTTGGAAGTTGGCACCTTTTGATCCTTCTTGAGTCTCCTTCTCTCCTACACAATATGTGTAGGGCTCTCCTCTTGGCGCTTAATTTCAGTAGAGCTTCCGCAACACTTGCACCTTCTCTTCTCCTCTTGGAACATGATTTCAACAGAGCTTCCGCAGCACTTGCACCTTCTCTTCTCCTCTTGGAACTTGATTTCAGCAGGGCTTCCGCAGCACTTGATTTCAGTAGGGTTTCTGCAGCACTTGCACCTTCTCTTCTTCTCTTGGATACATGGAAAGTGATGCTTCCTTCACCCCTCTCCTACACCCAAAGAGAGCCTCCTCTTTTATAGGCTTTCAAGAGCTTCTCTTCTTGGAGAGAGAGTTGAGTTGTTCTTCATGCAAGATGTGGTTGTTTCGCTCTGTAGCACTAATTTCGAGATATCTCTTTGTGTGTTGTTTGGATGAAAAAACGTCCAACACAACGGTTGTAGATCTCGCTATTTCTGATAACCTTTGCGGCCTGTTTTCAGAGATCATTTTTCTATTGCGAGATATTTTAAAAATGGATTTTCCAAAAAAACGGCTTTTAAACTGTACTCTTAACTTGTGGTCCATGCAACCACTTTGAGTCATAGATAAGGAGAGTTCATTAGATTGCCTTGCACCTCAACCTTAAGATTGAATTCCACACAAAATCTTGTGTCATTTTAGACCTTAGAAAGAGAAAATCACTTCTCTCCTCACTTCCAGAGGATCACGTCTCTCGCTTTTCTTAGTGAGAGAATTCCCTCTCTCATCTTTCTTAATGAAAGAAAAGACCTTAAACCTTGACTTGTAGGGGAGAGGATGACCCCAAATGAATGCAATGCTCATTACACACAAGTAAAATATTCCCAAGCATCCCTGGATGCAAACATAAATACATAACACAATACTAATTCACTTCCTCTTCTTAGAACTCAATCCATCTTCATTTATGTGTAACTCCTTGGTTCTTGTGTACACTCTTACACTTGGTAGACACTTCTTTCCCCCTTCATAACTTGTACTGCCTGTACCAGATATCCCCGTCACAGTGCTTTGATCACCCCATTAAGTGATACACTAGGAATACTGGTCTCTAAATGGTCTCATGGCCATGCTAGATCATCATCAACACTTAAAGAAAAGTAAGTCATTAATTTATTGACATGAATTTATTAAATAGAGAATGCGTAATAAGCAATCAATTTAGTGACATTTGTGGTTTTCATAAGTCATAGACTATGACAATTATTTGTACTTTTATTAGCTAGAAATCTCCTTGGAATGAATTTAGTTAGGTCTCATAAAAATGATGTAAGTGGTTAATATTTTTCTCATAAAAATGATGCTTTTTGTAGAAATTCAAATAGGAAAACTTGTTCCCTTTAGAAGTTCATCCTCATATTGATTGGTTTACAAAAAGATTCAAGACATAAATAATATCTTAAGCCGATTAGATATACATGGTAAGGGGTGCTCAATACCCTTGCTAATTGACCCAACATTGTTGTGGTTCCTTTGCAAAAATGTCCACTACTAGCGGACACATAAGCCCTTTTTAGATAATTTATTTCGCTTGAAGCTACCTCAACACCATTAGATCACATATGAAATTGTCAAAAACTTGTGTGTGTGCATGTGTATGCACCACACGTGCATTGATTGTTGCATTCTGAACCTATGAAATTGTCAAAAACTTCTTTTGTGTGTGTGCGTGTGCACATGCGCACACATCGATTCTTGCGTTCACGAACCTAAGATACATTTAGCACACAACCACCCATGGTAGTCTTGTTGAATATGGTTTAAAAGCCCTTGTGCCGATGGCTTGTTGGTTAAAGATCAACTCTTGTTGTCGATTGACATGACTCACCCCTGGATTTCCACAACTATTCAAATGACACTGTATGATAGAACAACTCTTGTCCAACTTAGCAGATGTTCCTACCTTGTTTGCCATCAAGGTCACTGCTGAGGGTCATGTGCTCAAGCTAAGAGTGATGGATTGATCCTTCCATGTGATGGATTAATCCTTCCATGTGATGCTCAGGCTATAAGAGTGATGGATTGATCCTTGCATGTGATGGTAGTGATACTAGTTGATGCGTGGGAAACATATGGCTCATGTGACACGGTGCCTGAATAGGCAAAGCCTTAATCCGTTTCTGTGTAACAGTATACTCTCTCTGCAAACAAGACTTACAAGGAACAGACACAGAGAGAGAGAGAGAGATGGCTTCGCCCCTGTAGGTGGTATATGTCACAAGCTCCGCTTGTCGTTGACCTATGCTCCAATGGCTATCTGAGGATGCAGCGTTTGTCAAAACCCTAGCCTTCCTTCATCCTCTTCACATTTTTCTTCCTCTTTTCCCCCCCTCCCCCCTTTCTTCTTATTCCCCCCAGAGGCCAGGCTCCTGCTGCACAGCGAGAGAGAGAGAGAGAGACACTGAGACAGCGCTTCCTCCTCCTCCCCTCACATGGATTGCGTCCCTGGAGCCACCCTCTCCCCTGCCATTGGCGTAGGCAGCTCCCTGGAAATCCCCATCACGCATGACAATGATCGGTACGAGCACGTCAAGGACATCGGCTCGGGGAACTTTGGAGTCGCCCGCCTCATGCGAGACAAGGCATCCAAGGAGCTCGTCGCCGTCAAGTACATCGAGAGAGGCGAGAAGGTAGTAGACTAGGGGTTTCCCATCAGTCATTGTTGATGCCCGCATTGCTGTTGATTCAAGTTGCACAGTCAAGAGTTGAGCCTCTGCATTGTGGCTTGTGAAAATCAGACCTTTGCTATTGTCAGAGCCAGGAGAGGAGACATGGATTAAAGTGGGGTTTTTTGCAAGTTTAATTATATAGAAAAGAGAGGTCGTGAATTGGGTTTTAAAGGACACACCTTGCTTCTGCGGCAGGTATTGTCGGTTTGGTTAAGTCTCTCCTCCAAGTTAACCTCCTCTGAAAGGAGGATAAATCTTTTCCAAATAGAGTCTCCTGCTTCTGAGAGGCACAGACAGTGCAGGACTTTGAGAATGAGCTTAGCTCCCTCCTTTCTTCAGAGGGATTCTCTACTTCGAACTTCTAAGATAATGGATCAAAAGTAGCATCCTTTAATTTGCAGATGGAAAGGCATGATATAGTTCCTCTCTGTATTGGATGGTTAAAGTATATGAAGTGAGGATAGTTGGGATTCTATTCATTGCTTGTGCTCCCTGAAAAAATGGAAACATTTGCCATCTCTTGTGCATTTTTTCCAGATTGCCTCGTGTGACCTACAAAACTGACTTAGGATTGTTATGATTAGTATGCATGGAAAGAAATCTTCAGCTTGAGGAGCATAAATGGTCTTGCTCTTTGAGTTATACTTGATTAAAAGCAAGGGGCTCATGTGTTGTCTCTTAGCTTATGTATTGTTGCTGTGCAGATCGACGAAAACGTGTCAAGAGAGATAATGAACCACCGTTCACTTCACCATCCTAACATTGTCCGTTTTAAAGAGGTAAATTTGTCAGTAAATAGTTTTTTAGTTGTGGATTTGCACATGGTTGCTGTAAGTGGTCTAATGCATCCCCATCTTGATGGAAGGTTATTTTGACACCTACTCACTTGGCCATTGTGATGGAATATGCGGCTGGAGGTGAGCTTTTTGAAAGGATAAGCAAGGCAGGTCGATTTAGTGAGGATGAGGTTTGCAAACTTCAGTGTCCCTTCTAATTGTTTTGTAAGTTGTGGGTCAGATTGTTTATGCCATAGTAATACAATTACAATCTGAGATTAGTGAGAATGCTTTATATATTGATGTTGCAACCTTTTCAACACCTCACTATTTTCTGTTTACATAAGTACTGTGTTGAGGCATGTAATAATAACTGATGGATTCCTTTATTCAGGCACGGTTCTTTTTCCAGCAACTAATCTCAGGAGTTAGTTACTGTCATACAATGGTATCTCGTGCAACTTGCATAATTTCGACAATCAGATGTAGGTTAATGGCCTTTTAACAAGAGATAACGTCTCTGTCCATGCCAGCAAATTTGTCATCGTGACTTAAAGCTGGAAAACACACTTCTGGATGGAAGTGATACTCCACGCCTCAAAATATGTGACTTTGGATACTCTAAGGTAAACACAGTATAGGCTTGATTGTAGTTGGTGACAATTGTAGTCTTGTTATGGGGTTAAAACCTGATGTTATTAGCATTTTACTGCTTTTGAGTGCAGTCAGTTTTGCATTCACAGCCAAAATCGACAGTGGGGACTCCAGCTTATATTGCTCCAGAAGTTTTGTCAAAGAAAGAATATGATGGAAAGGTACACTCATATTTGTTGTTCACATCGTGATTTAAGAACGCCTATTGTCATGGTTTTTCTGTGAATGGATGTACTTTGATTCATGTTCCAGATTGCAGATGTGTGGTCTTGTGGTGTGACCTTATATGTTATGCTAGTTGGAGCTTATCCTTTTGAGGACCGCGAGGACCCACGCAATTTTCGTAAGACCATTCTGGTATGCAGGTTTTGTCATGTTCTTGCTATTCAACACGAGGTATATGTTGGGCTGTAATAAGCATATTGGTTTTGCAGAGAATTCTGAATGTGCAATATGCATTTCCGGAAAATATACCCATAACCCCTGAATGTAGGGATCTACTTTCTAAAATATTTGTCGGAAATCCCACCCAAGTAAGTAGATTCTAATATCTAATATGGAAGTGATGAAGTGTCTAGTTGTTTGTTTTCAATGGTTCATGAATGTACGACCCATTTTCTTGTGCTTTCAGAGAATAACCATGGATCAAATAAAAAATCACGAGTGGTTCTTGAAGAACTTGCCTGCAGACCTTGTAGATGGTGTGTCTGCTCTGGCTGATTACATGGATGAGCCTCCTCAAAACCAGGACGAGATAGAGCACATGGTTGCTGAAGCAAGAATTCCTGCTCCAGGCTATGGTATTGGCCAATATCTCCAGGAGGAAAGCTGGGGTTTCGATGACATGGATTTTGATGACAGCCTTGATAGTGAAAGCAGTGGAGAATTTGTGTGCGCCGTTTAGGCTGTTAAGCTGCATCAAAACGAAGGTGGTTTTTTCTTGAGAGGTGCCTTGTCAGTACATGTTTTCAAGACAAATCCCTTTATTGTCACCATTCAGGCAGACAGTGGCATGCATGTAAATGCTTGTAAAGTAGAAGGTTTGGACTAGGAGGGCAAGATTCCAGCCAGTGTAAGCTGGTTGAGTGGTTGACAGATATCGAGCGGCAATTTTTGGGCTATTGAACATTTTTCTGGGCCTTAAAGCCAATGTAAATCTCTGTGAGTAATTGTTTACTTTTTGCTCAGAAAAACTGATTGTAAAATCTAGACTGCCTGGCCAAGTCTCTGGGTGTTTTTGCTGTACATTGCATTCTGTGGAGATTATGCCAAAGCTTGTATTGGTGGCTGTTGAGATATTTGCAATCACACCTACTTCAGTTCCTTTGTAAGGAGCAATGAAGGCTCAGAACCAGAATCCCATATGCACAGTAGGAGAAGTGCTACCACTCAATTCCTATAAAGCATTGTACTTGCACTCTTTTCTAATGCAATGATAGCATTCTTTTTTTTCCAGTAAAGTGTCTATGTCACTGTCCATACACAAGATTGTGTTTATGAGTCTACGTTTTAATCTTGGAACCCAATTCACTTGCGTGACAATTTATCTTTGTCAAGGTTCATGTCTTCATGAGTTTCTTTTTCTTTTTTCAACCTCCATAGCTTTCACATTTGTCATGCTCTAGATTTCGTATATTTTAACATGGTATCAGAGCCCAGTTGGGCATGGCCTAGCTCATCTCAGCTTCCTTCTTTGCTCTTTCAGCTTCTATTCATCATTTCTTAGCTGAAGTCTCAGCTGAAGGTCTTATCTTCCACCTCTATCTCTACTTGATTTTTCTTGGGAGCTATAGCTAGCTTGTACCTATCTTGCTTGGAGTCTTCATATCTCTCAAACCAAGCTATATCTCACTGAGATTCTTTCTCGAGAGATCTTCTTATGCTTAGGGCGCTTCTTTCTAGTACTTCAAACCACGACATTGATGATTATCTAGCTTAGCATTGCGTGTATATCAACTCGTCGTGTCTGTGTCTGTGTTTGATTGTATAGTTCGTTCAGTCCGTACATGCAACAATGTTGATCATTATCATAGGGCTTTTGAAGCTATACATCTAAACTCTTCCCCTTAGAGGGTTTTTCGAATGGCTACATCTGTGAGCATCAATAAGTAAAATACTAGTTGCTTGTTTTTGAAAATCTTAATTTACCATAGCTCACTTTCATTGAAGCTTTTTTTAATTTTATCTACTCACTGATTTCAATACATATGAAGGTCTTGTCACTTAGATTAAAAGGTCCCAGTATCAAATCAAGAAGGGGAAGATTTGGATTTGAAAGAACTTGAAGGATTTTGTAGATTTGGAAGACTCAAGGAAGAAACATAGTGTCCATTGATACTCATTTAGTGCTCTTAGCACTTGTGTCTTTTGACACATCTCAATCAACTCTTTTGTTGCTTAAATTTGATAATTCTGAAGCTGATTTATCGTTGTTTTTATATGTCTAATATGGGCAAATACTCTCCAATTGTCTGTTTTAAAGAAGTCAGGTTTCATACTTGGCAGATCCACATTAAACTCATCTTGATGAAGAAGGGTCTCTAGGTCATTACTATCGAAAAAGAAAAGAAGCCTCATGATGTAGACCTTGCTATCACTTGGCAAAAAAATGATGATAAGGCTCAAGCCATTATTAAACTGGAGCTAGATGACAGCTATATCCACCATGTGGATAACTGTGAGACTTCACATGATATATGAAAGAGACTTGACACCTTGTTTGGTGCATAGTCTAAATCATTGAAGTATGGTCTTTTGATTGAGTTTGTTAGGCTTGAAATCAAGTCCAATACATCACTTGCCACATATCTGAATTACATGGAAGGACTTCTAACCCAACTTGTAGGAATCAACATTAAAATGGAAGAAGATGTTTGCATTGGTGTTCTAGTTAAGAGTTTTCCTTTCGAATATAATAATGTATCAACAACTTTAATCAACATGCCAAACCTTGAACTTGTTGATATCTAGACATCACTGGGAGGAAAAGAAGCTAAAAACTAAGGAAGAACCAAGCACCTCTAGAGATGAACATGCATTATATATTGACAACAAGTACAAAGATAAGTAAGAAGGACTAGCTTTTCTGTGACTTTTGTAAAAGGACCGGACACATTGAGAAGTTCTGCCATGTTAGAAAGAGGTCCCAAAAGGCTTATCTAGTTGTAATTAAAGAAGAAGAAGAAAATGGAGCAAAAGAAGAAGAAGAAGAAGATCACCAGGAGAAAAACAAACATCATCAGTCCTATTCAGATAGACTTTTTTAGCCTTGTATTGCCTAGTCGTAATGCTTTGAACATAAACTTATAAACTCCCCATGTAGCCTTGTACTATAGTCTCTGTACACTTTGTGTGGCTCTTGCTACAGCCTCTAGATGTCCATAATGTTTGTGGCACCCACACTTAGCTTTTCTGCAACAGCCTCTGGAGTTTTGCCATGTTTATGGTGTGCTCACACTTTGCAAGAGTTGCTCTCACTAAAGCCTCTACACTCTTTATACTTTTGGTTGTGATTGAGGAGGGATGTTGAGATATTTGCAATCATACTTACTTTAGTCCCTTTGTAAGGAGCAGTGAGAGCTCAGGACGACCGGAATCCCATATGCACAGTAGGAGAAGTGTTACCACTCAATTCGTATAAAGCATTGCACTTGCACTTTTTTCTAATGCAATGATAGTACTCTTTTCTTTCCAATAATGTGTCTATCATTGTTCACACACAAGATTGTGTTTGAGTCCAAGTTTTAATCTTGGAACCTAATTCACTTGTGTGACAATTTGTCTTTGTCAAGGCCAATGTCTTCATGAGTTTCTTCTTTCTCTTTCAATCTCCATAGCTTTCGCATCTGCCATGCTCTAGATCTCGCATATTTTAACAGTGTCTTGATCTTTAAGAAAGTGTTGTATAAAATGAGATGGCATGTCATACTGATGGCACTTTTTGGTTACAACTTCTTAATTGTGGAAATGTCGCTGAAAAATCGCAGTGGATGGCCGCTTGATAGTCTAAAGAGTACTACAAAATATTCAGCGATGAGTGATTGTGAGGTTTTCATCATTTTTGGTTTAACTAAAAATGATGTGACCCTTGGGCAGTTTTTGACATTCATTCTGCACGATTGATTAATTGAATATAATTTAGGTATGGAAGTGCTATAATAATTAACATTTGTCAATCTCTGAACTGGCCACAAAATTAATCCTTGATTCTACAGTCTTCATGTTCTACATTTAAAGTCGAACCAATTTAAGGCATGGGGCTATGCTTATGTTTCTGAGTGTCTAGCAGTTTTGGAGATTTTGTTGATGATATGTGTTGAATGCATAAGTCTAGGTGGTTTTGAGTTATTTTCATTTCATGGGTTTGAATGTCATAGACTGAAAAATAAGAGTGTTAATCCCCAACTCTGGCTCTGTTCTAGTTGGTGCACGGTAGTGCAGGTCAATGGTACTCCATTGTAGAACATAAAGGAGTGCATTTCTCAATGCCTTAGCAGGTTGGCTTGCCAATGATCTTGAAACCAGTTCGGAGTTTGCTTGCGTGGAACCCTTGAGCCATGCTTGCCATCTTTGGTGGCTCTACACTGGTTTGATTTGGTGAATGTTGTGAGTCTATTGATCAGCCACATATTGATTCATGGCTTAAAAGAGGATTGGTCAGAAGAGACTTGCATGCCCTTTCCTTGCCTTGTTTTGAGGAGAACAAGGTGGATGATTGATAAAACACAATGGAGTGTCAAGAGTGAGCCAAGTACATGCATGCTTATGACCTAAGTATGTTATGGGAGCTTAATAGATCATAGAATTGTAAGTTGGGACGAAGAGACGTTTAGTGTAGAATTAATAATAATACAGTGTCACATAGATATAGGTATAAAAGGGAGAGATGCAAAATTTCACATCTTTTTGGAACATTAATACACTATTGTTTCTTACCTCGCCTCTTTGTTCACAGCTTCTATGCTTCTCTTCTTTTTGTATTTCTCTCTCATTTCCTAGTTTTTTTCTCTCCTCATCACTCTCTTTATTTTATACTCATTCTCTTTCTTTTATAGTTTTCTCTCTCCTCTTTCTCTCTCCAGTCCTCCTTGATAAATGGTATTAGAGTATTGGGTTTTGATCTTTTTTTTTCATATTCAATTTTAATTTTCATCATAAAAATTAGTGTCAAACAAGTAGTACAAGTACAAGATATGGACAGGGTTTAGTAGTGACTTGTAAGACATCTACAATTGGAAGAAGACTAATTCTAGAGATCTTTGAAGATGAAAGAGATAGATATGGCGGTGGATGAACAAAATAGCAAATTGTCATTAAATTTTCATGCAAATTTTGAAGGTATTTGGTAAAATAGGGATTAATTAGACTTAAAAGTCTTAAACCTCAATTACTTTTTGAGTAGAGCCTTCTCCTTCTCTTTTAAGCTTTTGGTTGAAGCTTTCATGGTGGCTGTTAAGAAATGCAACATCTTACTCTCCAGTGTCATTTTCTTTCTATCTAACCATGGAGCAATGATCCTTTAGCCCTTGAGGATCAGATAGAGCACTATAATGTGAGTTGTGAGGAAGCATAGACATTAGGAAGTAGTTTGAAAAATGTACCAAAATTTGCATTGATTTCTTGCTCTTTGTCCGTAGTTCACAGCATGTCATGGTCGCTTACTTCCAGATTGCTTAACATTTGAACCATTACTTGGCATTGTATTTAGCAGTAGGGACAAGCCTTGAAAGTCACTAATCTTTATTTATTCTCTTTGAAACCCTAATACACAGTAGGGTAGCCATAGCGTTAGATTGGGAAGCTTCAATTTCTTCATTCTTTGGCTCTTCTTGACTTTCAAAGCTTTTTTACCATCATTTTGGAGCAAGATGGACTTTAAGATTGAAGGCATTGCAATGATTTCAGCATGTTGAGGTTCTTGAAGCTCGTATTGAATAATTATTTTGGGGCTTTTCTCTAAGAAGCTTGAATCTTCAACATTTAAGTATTCAAGTAAGCTCGGGGCATTGATTCTTCACGGATTCAATCATAAGTGTTCATTCTCTTTTATATTAAATCTCGAAAACAAGAGAATATCATAATTGTTAAGCATACTACGTTATTCGGGGCGTTTACAGTGGGCATGAGACAAACAAGGCTCTTGTCTGGCATTGCGTCTAACCAATGTGACCCAAGAATTATCCTGCAGAGGCAAATTTCGACCGACCAAAAACGATGCACGCTCTATACTAGTTTGACACACATTCTTCTTTCCATCATCATGTCCCTCCTGGACAAATGGCTCATGATCTGCTATCCATGTCAGGAACCATCGAACTATGCAAAACATCCGGGCTTCTATTGCATACAAATATGGGATGATCTTATAGACTCTTCAAGCTTTATGAAGAATTCATGGTGGATTATGGAGGACTCTTTTAATAATTGGATTGAAGCTTGCATTAATAATCTTCTTCAAGCGTGATCAAGATATTTCACTTGCTTAATCTTTGAAATCTCTCAATATCAATATATTTCACTTGCTTAATCTCTGAAATATCTTAAAATCTCTCAATAATTCACTTGCATTGGAAGCTCTTGATCTCAGCTTCGCTCTGATACCACTGGTGCATAAATCGGATGCCGTAAGCACACGTAGTGAGCGTCAGAAGGTCCCCAAGAACAAAAGAACTCTACTTTTTGCACACAAATCAATGTAGAAGACTTGCACGACATGAATAAGAGACTAATTAGGTGCAATCTCCCCCCATGCCTTGTGTGAGCACTCTACAAAAGCATGTATTTTATGTATTAATCATCTTCAAGCTCAAATAATAGCCCAAATGACAAAATAGCACGCTTTAGCTTTTGAGTTTGCTTTTGTGCCAAATAGAAATAAAGCTAATGGGCGGGTGCCCAAAAAGTTAGACGTACCCAAATACAATGTCCAAATACAAATATCTAAATCGTGTGCCCATGCGCATACAAAAATAATAAATAAATATCAAACGCCTTGATAAATAGGCACGACAAAATATAGGCGTTATGCCTAAGATATGCACCCATCAAAATATTGAAGATAACTTTGAATACACACTATCCTCTAATGCTTTCCATCACCACTGCTGCTATCTCTACACATCAACTGAAGCATTCACAATCGTTAGTAAAATAATACAATTAAACCAACAAAAGTGAATACTTAGCAGTCTTCAGCTACATAAATTAATTAATTGGTTAGAAATCAATCCTAACCTTAATTTATCATGATTGCGCACTCTAAACTCATAAACGTTTATTAATTTAAATATGTATTTTGCGGAATCACCCATGTACACACTAAATTAACAAAACGCCCGAAAAGGATAGGCGTCCCCATCAACTTCTCACACAAAGAATCCACTTTGTGTATGAGCCCTGGTAATAAAAGTTTACGGAATCCACCGTAAAACCTCACGGAATCCATCATGGCACGGAATCCACCATGTAATATGCCTCCTGGCATCAAAATCTTACAAAATCATGTGCCTAATTTTTCTTTCACTAGTGCTTTCAAGAAATGTCCCATTTGTTTGAATTATCATAAGGCTCCAAAGCCATGACATTATGAGCCTCACATGCCCTTTGGATGGCTCCAAATCCATTTCATGTCTTTTATTTTCACATTACACATTTTTCCTTCACCTTTCTCCATTGATCTTTACTCTTCACCTCCTCTTGGTAAACCGGTCCATGAAATATTTCCATCCAGTGATTTCTTGGATTTTCCAAGAGGTTGTTCCCACCCTCTTCTTTATTTCAAACCTCCAAATGTACAAAAAATCAAAAAAGTGTTAGACAAATTATTTTTTGTGATTTTCTCGGATCAATATCCATGATGAAATAAGATTAAAATGAATGCTGAAATTCAATGTAATAGGCTCTAATTAATGATAAGAACCCTAATCTCTACTCTATTAATCAATTCAAAGAATTAATTGATCCTTACCATCTTGCACGAAGGCAGAGCTCTTAGAACGATCGAGCTCTACAGTCAGTTTCATCGCGAATGGTCGATACAGGTGAATTCCTGGCAGTCAAGAACCCCTATCTGCAACCTCTGATCGCGAAGGACCGGCCTTAGGAGGTGGAGGACCACGTCAACTCTCCTTCTTCAAGTTGTTTTTCCACAGAGAGAACAATAAGCTTCATCCATAACCAAAAGTTCAAAAGCTTAAGTTAAAACTTAGTAAGCTTAATAGTAAGCTTTATAAAGCTTACTTCAACGAAAATTGGACGATCAGTAACGCAGCATGCTGACGACGGATTCGGCGTGAAAAACGCCCCTTCCCCTCCCCCCCCCTCCCCCCCCAAAATTCGTCGAGAGTCAGCTTCAGTCTCCTTTCTTAAGTCTAAGTCACTTAAGCTTTACAAAAGCTTAATCATCTTTGCAAGTCTTGCAAGTCCACATAAGTCAAAACAGACTTATCTCAATTACTCCCATAAAGACTGTTCCTGCGCAGAAGCACAGAATTACGGAATTGCTCCCTGGAAGACTCTGTTCACACACGTAGACTTACTGAACTAGTTTTAGCAAACGCAGAAGGTCATACGCAGTTTCTACGAACACCGCAACCGCAAAAGACAAAGACCGTAAAAGCCAAACAAAAATATATAAGCCTTGTATACCCGACTTTGAGCTATGCTCATCCCGCTAATCAGATTTCGAGAGTGTGAGGTCTTTTGGATTTTACAGGATGACAGAACAAAATATGGATGATTTAATGACTGAAGGCGATCTTCCCGAACCTACGATGGAACAAAAATTGGATTTGATTATGATGCAGCTTGATGAAGAATGAAGAGCCCGACAAGCTTTGCAAGTTCAATTGGCCAATTTGCAACGACCTACCACCGACAAAGATGGACCGCAATCCGAAGATCTTATACGACGTACCATCGATGCGACGCTCGAAGCCCAATCCATCCGCAAAGAAATAATGATAAGTAAAAGAAACTTCAAATTTCGTACTTTCAATGGAACTCGAGATGGAAAGAATGTACTTGCATTTATCAGTCAGTTTGATGATTACTTTCATGAAGAGACATATGCTGAGAAAGACAAAATTAAATGTGTCACTAATCATCTAGTCAATCGAGCATCTCTATGGTGGACTGTGGTTCGCAAGAGCATTGATTGTCCCACTACTTGGGAGAGTTTCCAAAAGAAGTTTTTGTAGAATTTCCTTCCTCCTCAATTCCATGAAAAAGCCATAAAGCAATGGGATCTTCTACAGCAAAGAGATCGTGAACCTATTTCTCAATACACTGAACATTTTTTGAATGCCCTACTGCAACTACGCATGCTCGAAGATGTACCCGAAGCGACTCACAAACACAAGTTTATGTCTGGCTTACTTGGACATTACTATGCTCAAGTCAATATGTTTAAGCCAACAACCCTTGAAGATGCAATTTCCTTGGCTCATGACACTGAAGACAAGATTCGAGGAAGAGACAAGCGTCCACAACAATTTCAAGCTAATGGTAACTATGGTTCCATGCAATTCAATTCAAATTTTAGAAGATTCAATCAAAGTCATTTCTTCCATCTTCATTCCGTAAGTCTTGGACACGACCACCTGCTTTGCCATCAAATACCAATCAAAATCCTAAGCCATCCTCACAATCAAATCCAAATATTCCTAGACTTCCTGCCATTACCAACAATGTATCTAAAGCCAAACCTAAAGTTTGTTACAAATGCTATCAACTTGGACATCTAGTAGCCAATTGCCAATCGAAAAAGCCACCTATCCATATCAATTATCTTGGAGCAATGGAAGATGAAGAACATGAGAAAATGCCTGACTTTACAGAAGATGATGACAACATTGGTACTCCTTTAGATACTTTGCTAGGTATGCCAACTCCACATTCTTTGTTGACAATGAAATGTTTAGTGCATGGTAAAGAAAAGATTATTTTCCGTGATGATGGTAGCACACATGATTTTATTTGTGCAAAGTTAGTGAAAGAATTGAATTTACAAACTGTTTCCACACATTATCGCATTAAAGCAGCATTCCTAGGCACGATATAATGGAACATAAGAGGTGCATAACTTAGAAATTAAAATTGGTGAATACACCGAACGAAGAAATTTCTTAGTTGTACCTTTGCAGTCTAGTGATATTATTTTATGAATGCCTTGGCGTCATCAGTATAATCCTGACATAGATTATTCTACGTATTCAATTAAAATTTATTTTTAAGGAAAACAAATTACATTGCATGATATGCACGTATCTAATAATTTTCCATTGCTTACTCATACTCAAGCTAAACATGCATTACGTAAAAGTAGTAAATCTTATTTAATTTGGGTGAATGAACTTCAAGCTAAAGAAAAAATATGCATCCTAGGCATAAACAATTTCTTGCTCAATTTAAAGATTGTTTTGCTAATGATTTACCACTTGGACTACCACCTTCACATCCTGAAGATCACAAAATAGATTTAATTCCTGGTACACAACCACCATGTAAAGCACCATATAGGCATAACCAAATTGAACAGAAAGAAATTCAAAATCAAGTAGAGGAATTGTTAAACAGAGGATTAATTAGACCTAGTAGTTCTCCATTTGGCGCACCTGTTTTATTGGTAAAGAAGAAGAATAATACTTATCGCATGCGCATTGATTATTGTGCCCTGAATAAAATTACAGTTAAGAATAGATATCCAATTCCTAGGGTAGATGATCTTCTGGATAAACTACAAGGTTCTGCCATATTCAGTAAGATAGATCTTAAATCTAGTTATCATCAAGTAAGATTGGATACATTTGATATATTCAAAACTGCATTTAGAACACAATTTGGACACTATGAATTTCTAGTGATGCCTTTTGGTTTAACTAATGCACCAGCTACATTTAGTCGCATGATGAATCGTATATTTTTGAAATATCAGCATTGTGTTATAGTATTCTTTGATGATATATTGGTATTCAGTAAAAATGAGAATGAGCATTATGAATACCTATCTTTAGTTTTCAAGTTGTTGAAAGATAATCAATTGTATGCTAATCCAGAAAAGAGTGAATTCTTTTAGACAGAAATTGAATATCTAGGTCATATTGTTTCATTAGAAGGTATTAAGGTTGACCCTAAAAAGATAGAAGCAATTTTAAACTGGCCCATACCCAAAAATGTGCATGAGTTACGTTCTTTTCTAGGTCTTGCTAGCTTTTACAGAAAGTTTGTAAGGAAATTTTCATTGCTTGCATTGCCTTTGACTAAACTTTTAAAGAAGAGTGTTGTGTATAGCTCGACTGATAATCAACAAAAATCTTTTGATTTATTGAAACATACATTAACCCATGCTCCTGTATTACAACTACCTGATTTCAATTGACCATTCTTTTTAGTAGTTTACTCTAGCTGTAAACTTAAACCATCTGAACTTAAATATTCTATATATGATAAATAATTGCTAGCTGTAGTACAAGCCTTACGACAATGGAAACATTACTTAATGGGTTCTGAATTTATGATTAAAACTGACCAACAAAGCATTAGACATCTCCTTAGTCAACCCCAAATATCTGACCGACATATTAAATGGGCAGCTTTCATTCAAAGTTTTTATTCCCTTATACAATATCAACCAGAAAAAGAGAATGTAATAGCTGACGCTTTGAGTAGAAGACCAATAATTCATAATATTTCTGTCATATCATTTGATTCTCTTATCCCTATGAAAGATACTTATCATCAGGATATTACTTTTCAAGCTGATTGGAATAAATTAGTTGCAAATAATTGGATTCCTATTGATTCACTGCCTTACAATAATGGATTCATGTTTTATGAAAAGAGATTATGTATAACAGTTCCATTTAGATCTTTTGTTTTGAATGAGATTCATTGTCCTCCATATCAAGGTCATAGAGGTATTATATCTATTTTGCATACATTGACTGAAGATTTTTATTGGCCATATATGGACACTGATGTATCTAACTTTGTTTCTGAATGTTTAGTTTGTCAACGAGTTAAAAGACACCATGGTAAACAATATGGTTTACTGATGCCATTATCTATTCCATCAAGACCATGAGAACATATTTCTATGGATTTTATTACTGGTTTACCTAACACTAAAGCTAACCATGATATGATTTGGGCTGTTGTAGACAGGTTTAGCAAACAAGCATATTTCATTCCATGCAAGAAAACTCTAACTGCATCTCAAGCAGCTCAATTGTTTTTGAAAACTATTTTTACTAATCATGGTTTACCAAAATTTATTATTTTTGATCGTGATTCTAGATTTTGTAATAATTTTTGGATTACTTTGTTTGCTAACTTAGGAACAAAGATCGATTTTTCATCTGCATTTCATCCTGAAACTAATGGTCAAACAGAAGCTACTAACAGTACTATTTTAGATCTTTTACGTGCTTACACTATTTCAAAACCACACACATGGGATACACATCTACATTTACTTCAGTTTGCATATAACAATACTCAACACACAGCTACAAAGAAAGCACCATTTGAAGTTATTTATGGTTATAGATTGCCTACGCCTGTTGCATCATTATCAAATAAAATTCAGACTGTTGATGATTTTGCTAACATGCATGCTACTATTTTTAATGAAGCTAAATGTATGA